>NC_055979.1:22119770-22419770 GCF_018492685.1 Alosa sapidissima | reverse complement strand
TGTATATGATGTTATGGATAAATTAACTTTGGATCTTGAGCAAAAAACTGTACAATGGAACTGTGTTTGTGGTTTCTCTCAGGGGTGGGTGGGTTTGTAAGCGGAACCAATCGCCTTAATGCGTGATGGTTTTAACTCCCCAAGATGGTTCTTCGCAAAGCATGGCTCAAACCACAATTAACACACAGTGGATCATTTGTGTTGTTGTGAGGGTTGACAGCTTGGCATCTGCAAGGTGATTGCTGCACCACCACATCCCTCACGGTCAGGCTCCAGCCAAGATTGTCGGTCAGCTGGAAAGTGGCGTGCTTCGCCAGGGCAGAGGGGGATACTACGAAGGGAGGTCTCTGGCTCACCCAGGTAACATCAGTAGTTACCAGTAATCTCAAAACAATATGTGACTTCAGAGGCAATACATGCAGTAAAGCATTCTTTTGGAGATCAGCGGTTACTACTGAAGTTTCCAGGGTACACCAGTAACCTTGCTTTGTATTATATCCATCAGAACATGGAGGCTATCTTGTCCACTATCCTGGGTGTCTGTGGAGGCTAACTTACTGCACCGTCAAGTTAAATAGACAGACTGGACAGATTTTTCATGTGAAATTATGCTTCAAGTTTATAATAATGAGCTTACTTATAAATACACACACTTCACACTACAGGATGTTTTCTGGCTCAGCCTCGGGTTTTCCTCAACTGAGGTATGAAGTCAAGTCTAACTTCAAGCACCTCCATTTATGGGACAGATCTGAGTGAATTAAAAAATTTCCCATCAGTCTCTTTCCATTCCTTCCTAATGGAAGTTCTAAATGAACTGGATAAGAGATGATACAATACATCTCTTAAGTACTCAAAACCCAAAAGCAGTTTAGGCAACAATCTGCTAAATCACCTGAATTTCAAGGTGCCTGACAACACCGTAGACATTTAAAACACATCCGCCCATATCCATACAGAATACTGACAACAGCTTTAACATCCAATGAGAGGGCGGGGACTGATTTCATCATGTGACCACACACACACACACTGCTGTGACGCTTTACATTTCACTAAACCCTGAACACTGGCGGCAAATATAAAATACAATGATATTCACATGTGCTTAAGGAAGATGGAGTGAAGAGTGACTCGTTAAATACATGCACATCTTTAAGAAGTGTATGTTGTCAGTTTGTTATAGGACAGAACAGGTGGAAACCTGACGTTATAAGACCATTTTTATTGTGTAATACCCCACCCCCTACAGTCCATCTTAAGATTATCATGATTTTCCAGTCGACTGTCCCATCTATAAATTTGGTCATTAAGACTTACAGCACATTTACACGCACACTACACTGTTTACAACACATCCAAAAAAAAAAAATCATTGTACTCAGTCGAATCTCACAATGAGAGTTTAACTCGACATACAAAAAACACCACCACATTAAAGCGATACTACAGTTTTGAGTTCCATCAAATGCACTTTTAAAATTGCACTGAACACTTTCGGCTCTCCTATGATCTAGATGGAGATGCAGTAGTGCTTCTTAACATTACAGACATTGCATATTAGGCGGCCAGCTTTCTACACATGTCTGTTCATTTCTGTGTGGAATGCGAAGGGTTGGGGTGTTTTGCACATGAAACAAATGGCCATCTAAAGTAAGGCACGGTGGGGGGGGGGGGGGGGGGGGGGGGTCACTGGGCCCTCGCTCTATGCGATGCCTGTACTCCACTGTCCAGCCCATGGGAGAAGGGCCTGAGGTTACTGCACTGGCTGCACTCACACCCCCCTTAAACTAACTCTCCAGACAAGCAGCAGCACATGTGTGGTGCACTCTGGGAAATCAGACCCCTGGTGACCCCTTATGAACCGTTGTTTTGTGATTGCCTCTCCCTCAGAAGTCTTCATTTCCTGTGAATATCCCCCCTCGTTTCCTCCGTGACATCTGAGAGCTGTAATGCGTCTGCCCCAGCCAGAGACAGAGAAGGAGAAAGAGATTTGAGGAGAGAAAAAGAGAAAGAAAGAAAGAAAGATGGCGGCTGGGAGGAGTCAGATCTGTCGCATCACCCCCTGACATCACATCACCTCACAACACGAGTTCTGTTTCCTTGCCTGAATTAAAAAAAAAAGAAAAAAGACAGAGATCCATGCTTAGTTCAAGTGCATACAAGGGACAATGTGTACTTTTTTTTACCACAATCCATACCTAACTGAATTACATGTGCAATTCCTAAGGGGCTTCACAGAAATTGAAAGCCTTAACCCCTCATTTACATTTTACATTTACATTACATTTAGCAGACACTTCTTGACCAAAGTGACTTACATATGTTAGCTATATTACAAGGGATCACATTGTCCCCAGAGCAACTTGGGGTTAAGTGCCTTGCTCAAGGGCACAACGGTGGAAGCTGGGAATTGAACCGACTACTTTCAGGCTACTGCACGCTAGCCCAGCTCCTTAACCACTACACTACCACACCCAGAGGGACTCTAAAGCAAGAATGACCAGAACCCAACTCACCGTTTTGTAGAAAGCTTTTGACTGGTTGCCAAGGTGCTCTGACTTCTGTACCAAATCATCCAACTTCTCACCTCGCTCCAGGAGTGACTCCATTGTGTTGTGCTGTGAGAGGTCAACAGAAACTTTGGACTGTGGACTAATACCAATGACATCTGATGACAAACAACAGCAACCTCTTGGATGGAGTGTGGATTAGAGTTAGAGTATTTTGTCAGTCTCTAATGACAACTTACAAGGATAATTTTTGTTTCATCTAGTTCGGCTTGGACTTTCGTCATGGCATCAGCTTCTTTGGGATTCTAGGAAAGGAATATGAATTGTTTGTGTGAATATCAAAATACTTAAATCTGCATTAAATACTGACACATTACAGGGACTCACGTATATATCTGTAATGAATAATCACAAAAGTTTAACAGACAAGATTGTTTCTCTTACGCAACTGAATACTATGTAACCCAGTAAAGAGGGGAGAGTAAAGGTGTCTTACAAGAGGAAATAAAAAAGCCCCATCCCTGAAACACAAGTCCTAATAGGGGACGACATGCTTCAGCAAGGCCGTGCTGGATCGCATGTATGCTGCTCACCTGGTATTTGGCCAGGTAGGCATCCAAGGCATTGAACTGAATGGTCGCTGGGGAACCGGAAGGCCAGTCAATACGGTCCACTTGCCTTGAGAAATCGTCCAATACCTGCAACAGAGGCCCCCAGTACGGAGATTACATCTCTGCAGCCATAGCCTTGCAGATTTCTGCTTACAGAGGACCTTTTAAATAAGCATGGGACACAGAATTATCCGTATCACATGGGTAACGTTAAACTGCCACTCACTGTAGAGTAGAGAGCAATCAGATATTCTACTTTTGGAAGAACACATTTGACCAGAAAAGCAAGGCAGATACAAATCTGATGAAGTGCCGTAAATCCACTGATGATACGGAGTGAGTCTTCAATAAACACTGGTTAAGTTAAGTAATTAGAGCAAATAAACACTTCAGTGTCTGGAAGATTTGCATTGTTCTATATGCGCTAGTTTTTAAAATGTATGTTAATTTGCTGTCAGAGCTTTGCTACAGTTTGCTAGGCAATGCTACTGTTTTGACAAAAAATTACACTGTTGCAGATATAACAAAGGTGAATCGCTGGGCCTATACATACCTTATCAAGTAAAGTGAAACAAACTCTGGATGGGTATTCACTGTCCGCGATCACTACTGCACCAAGAGAATCGTTTCGTACGTACACGTGACATAGGTATTCTATGTGAAGAAAGAAACTAATTTAGTTGATGACGAAACAACAGAAAAGCCTGCTCACATTTGTCATGATGAACAGCAGTGTATATCAGTGTTTCTTAACTGGTGGGTCGGGACCCAAAAGTTGGTCGAAGAACCATTCTGGGTGAGTCGTGGAGCTTGTGGATAAAAAATAAAATAAAATACTACCTTATCCGATCTAATATTGGACCGTTATTTTAACAGACTTTATTCATAGCCAATGTCAGTCATTACCATGGACATAGACAATGTTTATGTGACCGGTCATGTTAGACATAAGCGGTACTGGTAGGCTGCGACCCTGAATATTTGAAGTAGGCTAGGATATGGATTCACTTAAATTGAGAACAAAATATGACAGAGGATGGAAACCCCAGTTTGTGGTGTGCAGTGAATTGCTGGCACATGAGAGCACGAAACCATCAAAACTAAAATGCCACATGGAAACAAGGCACCCCTGTCAAAGTCAAACCTGTTGAGTACTTTGAAAGATGACATCAGGAGTTGACGACTTCAGAAATGTAATGCCAAACATCCGCATTTTCCAAACAAGTAGGTCTACACTGGCCCTTTGTGTGTCTAACCATGTAGCTCACCATATCCGCTGGTTTGAACGCTAAAAAAAATTTATGGTTCGCGACTTTATGAACATGGGGAAATTGTGGGTTCCAAGGCCAGACCAGTTAAGAACCACTGGTGTAATATCATTGCAACATGTTAAGACCACTGTATCCTTCAATGAAAGGGTCTTCAACAGTGTCACCCAAATGGGTCAGGGAGACTAACCTTGCTCTTTCACAGATGCCCGACTTCCCAAACCAGACCGCTCCACAATCAGTGCGCTGGTAAAGGTCATGAACTCCTGCACACTGCAAATAGGATGAAATCAAGAGAATGAAAACAAATGTCATTTTAGACCTATCTGTTCAAAATGGTATGCTACACACAACAAGAAAAGACCCAAACTCCCACACCAAAAGCTCAGCACACTGAATCTGACATCTCTTCTGTGTAAAACTTAAAAATACGATCAGTATTATGCATTTCAGTTTTCTTACCTGGATCTCTGAAAGAAGCTGAAGGATGACAGGTCATAGGCAGCTTTTAGCAGGTTGGACTTTGTGGCTCCCTTGTGTAAGACACTCAAACTGTACAGTTTCATGGTGATGTGGAGGACAACCTGTGACAGAGATGAGAGACGTTAATTTCACTCATCTCTTAAAAGGTCTCATTCACCGAGAAACCGTTTAATACTTGTTCCTTTCGAAATACTATAGCTCATTCCAAGTTGCATATGCATGCTGCACGTGAAAATGATCTTCTACCCCCATTGCCCGCATTAGCCAATGAAAGAAAATACACGGAAAAACAAGCGAATCAGAAAAAGCCCTTCCCTGTGACGCCGCAGGGAAAACAATTATTCATGGCCTCGCCCACCTTGGCTTGTGACCGCCCACAGGAAGACAGGAAGATTTTGGCCAGGAGATTGTCTCTCTGCAGCTAGTAGGAGCTAACAGCAAGTTGCTAACATGGAGCAAATTCGTGCCTGTGTTATTTGTGGCAATAACACATCAATGTTGCATGTCTTGCCTTAGAAAGAAGAGTTGAGGAAGAAATGGTTGGAATTTATTGTTGGAACACCACCACCGAAGTATAGTGCAACATTAGTTCTGTGTTCCAATCATTTCGACCACACTCACTGTGCCTGCCTACAGTTAGAAAGTGGTTTTGCATCGATGTTCTTAAAACCTGGACGTCACGACGATCGATCACCAGCTCACAGGCTGTAAGTACAAACAAACTTTTCCACCTAACGACTGTTACAAAATAGCATGTTCATATTCTTCACGTTAGCATGCATGAAAAGGGCACAAGCTAGGCTTAGGCTAGCCTATATTACAGGAAGCTACACCAGGCACGTAACTGAAGTGTTCTGTTCGCGACGTGTAAAATCAGAGAATGTCTAATAGGAAGGGCTCTGGTAAAATCCATTAGAGGAATGGTCTATTTTTTTGAACGTAGCCTACAGGCCACGCGCCAGGTGTAGCTACTTCCATTGATTAGACCTATTGGAAGCTAATTGTTGCAGAAGACGCAACGCGAACGGAATGCTTCAGTTACATGCCTGGTGTAGCTACACTCATAAGAAACTGTATGACCACACTACCCAGAGATTTAGCTTGTTGAACCTATAATCTTCTAACCTAAGCGTTAAACCACAAATAATAATATTGGCAACAATATCTTATGCTCAACTAAGGACTGGTATTGTTCTAGTCTAAACAGGGAAAATCAAAAACACAATACCCGTGCACTATTAGGCTAAGTTGCTATCACTAGAGCCCAGGTATTTACACTTCAGTCTAATTTAGGTCTTCTTGCCATTATTACATTGGCCTTTGTAGGCCTACAATGATGTTTTGTTTGATTACTTGCTGTTTACTTAGTGTTTTGTATGTCTTCCAGAGCACATCCTCATGTTGGGCTACATAGCTTTCTAGCCTACATTAGGTCATCACGTTAGAAGCAAAGGTTTGTGATCTAACTTTTATTGTTGTGCTAGTTAGTTTCTAGAAGTCTTTTTCTAGTAGGCTAATACAGGTTCTTATGTGCTCGTCAATGTTTGGGAAAGTCAATTCATGGGTTTCATCAGGTCACTTTCCACAGGTGTATAAAATCAAGTACCTCGATTATGAATGCAGACTGCATTGTGCTTGATTAATACACCTGTGTAAATGGACCTGATGAAACCCATGAATTGCATAACAGATATAATTGATATTACTGAATGTCTTCTTGTGGGTGTGCTACTTAGTACATCATACACCTTACCAGTCACTAAAATATTTTTGTTTCCATTGCGCCAGTACAGTTTTGTGTGAGATAGTGAATGTCCTGTGTACTGTTAGTATCTTGTAACTTGACAGTAATACACATTTATTTACTTTAGGTACCTAAACAGAATACTTCATGAAAACTATGAGTATTGATACAAGCACTTCGGATACACCATGGATATAGGGGCCTGCTACCTCTACTCCCATCAAGCCTGTTCATCCAAGGCCAGCTAGAAGACCTCGGGTTGATCAAGACGAGGAGGAGGATGAAAGTGCCATCTCCAAAATAACACCTGATGGCTCCACCTATGGCCCAGCGCAATCAATGAGCAATGTAATAGAATCATCACAGCCAACGAATGTGTTTTGTGTGTTATCCCTTCGGATACCCAGGACAACACAAGCCGAAACAACAACTCGGACCTTTTTCCCTAAATAATCCCAGCACCATCTTACAAAGGATCTGTAGGCCAGATGTCTGCATCGTCTGGCAAAAAGAGGACATTGTTAATTCTGTGCATAGTTTGGATGTTCTTGTTTTGTGTTTGCATTATTTTAATAGACTGCAATATTACTATTTGTCAGTGTTTCTCAAACTTTTTCAGACCAAGGACCACTTAAACAATAATAATTTAAACAAAAAAAAAGATCACTGACCACCTAGCAAAAAAAAACAAAACAAGAACAGTACACCTACTTCAACAGTATATTACACAATAGGCCTTCTCACTAAACCACCTTGCTTATTGTCTTTGCACCATGCTTATGCTGTCAGAGGATTCATATGATTTAAACTGGCATACTGTAGGTTACATGAGTGTTGCAGAACTGTTTGGATTTACTGTACATACAGGTTGGTTCAATATTGCAAACAACTCATCTATTATATTTTACCACATCTACTTGTGGAACACTTGAGAGAGCTTGCGGACCACACTTTGAGTACCACTGCTGTATGTAAATATAATAAAGCTATTTATTGAAAATTGACCTGTTTTGTATATTAGTTTTAGGAGTTGCATCAGTTTTTGTCCCTTTTAGGCTAAAGGTTTATCTTACCTTTCATATCTTCTGTCTCACAGGGGGCCATAGTCGTCATAGTCGAATGTTTAATGCATTTTGAAGGGAGTACATTATGTTAAGGCAGACTGGTTCTAATCCTGGGTACAGGGTCATACAGACAACAGGGGTACTGGTGTTGCCCATTTTTCTAACCACATGAGCAATCCCCTTATGAAAAAGTAGTATAGGAATCTTATAGTATTTTGGGACAAAATATTATAGTAATCTTATAGGAATACGTATTTTGGGACATACTGTAGAAGTACTACTAATAACTCTATAATATCCTATAACTGCTTTAGTTTTTCTATAGTAGTCTTATACTATAAGATTCCTATAGTACTTTTTCCTACGGTGTCATACGTGACAGAAAACAACTTGAGTAGGCTAACCTCTGTCAATGTAGGCTATCAAAGCCATAGTTTATACTCATTACTGGAGAAGTCTTGCAGCACACGTTCTCTGCCGGTGCAATTCCAGCGAAATATAGCTAGGAGTAGGTAAGTGTGTTTGCATTTAGATCTATATATATATTGAGCTATAACCAAGTGGTCTTTCAATGATAGTATCATGGAATTCAAACCATAACTATCTATTCCGATATCATACAATTAGCAGGCTAGGTCAGTGGCTGAACTGCATTTAGGGTGCTTATAACCTGTGTTGTGAAGTAAAATATCTACTAGGAAGATTGCAAAGACTTTTGACTGTGTAAAGAAATAGGTCTTTATTTTAAAACGTTTCCAACTGTTTATTACTTGAAAGCAAGATAACGATTGTCACAAACGTTTAACGTTACCTCTTTTAGGAGAAATTTTAAGCTGACATGCAATTGTTACCATTCTATAAAACCAACGTTCACCGACAAACGATCAGGAAGCGGTTCTTCTTCCTACTCGGATACTAGGATCAAACACATTAAGTTGTATCTCCGAAGACATTTTGTGCAACAGTTTTGACTCGAGTTTTAGCCAGGTTTTAGCACTGTAAAGTTGAATATGGTAGCCTGGCGGGCCATCCTATATCATTGAAATGTTTAGTCTGGCATCGAACCATTCACCTCGCTTAATCCAAGGGGCGGGCATTGAATTGTCTTTCAAACTGCCTAGGCATGCAGTCCAACTTCTCCAAAGTTGACACCAACGCCGATTCAAACAACCGCTCTTCTTTCGCCATAGCCACCTTCCTTGTTGTTCACAGTCGCAGGACTGTCGTTATCCTGTTAAGCCCGCCTTAAGACTCTCTAACAAAATAGAGCGCTGTGATTGGATGAGGTCCACGGCGTCAGCCAATAGAAATCCCTATGGTTTGATACTAGACGTACAGGCTGAGCAAATTAATTTGCAGCCGCTAGGGTGCGTCTAGATTTCTAGGCTATGAATATGGAGCATAGCAGGCAGAATCGGATGAGGACGCACTGGAGGGAGCGTCACAGTACTGTTAGCCAATCAGAGGCGAGGTAATTAACATGTCATGAATATTCATGAGCAAGAGGCAAATCCTGTCGTTCCTCCCCTCCCACCTTCCCCACCAAACTAGAACAGCATAAAATAGACGCAGGAGAGCATTTTTTTCACCAAAACCGGCTCACAGGGCATTCATTAATACTAGAGACCATGGCAAAATTAATGAAAAAACGATGAGATGAGACCTTTAATTTATGCAACTTGATGAGTGACGTTAATTTCACTCATCTCTTGATTTATCCAATTTGCTGGTTTCAGTTTCAGTTTGTTTGGTGAATCCAGTACATGATAAAGATCCCCTCACGTCACTTGGCTAACTTGTGTTTTCACCAACAGGGACCGAACGTGTTTTGGTCCAAGAACCTGATCAAGAATCACTTGACGTTGTGACACCTTGTATGTAGCCTTCTGTTAACGTCATGTTCATTTACAACAGTGAACATTAAATGCCTTAAACATGATTAAAACGGATAGCTTTGACGTTAAAAAACGCCCAACGAAGTCCGGTCGCCAGCTAGCACTAAAGTTAACACCAAGCTATGCAAGGATTTGCAACCAAACCTTTAACATTAACGTCACTTCCATAGAAACATCTTGTAACGTCAATGATCCTCCTCAGGATTAGGAGATTATTGATAACTCATGGAATAAAAAGCATATTACATGTTCGTGTATGTGATTAAAATGAACTAGCACTAGATCGAGAGTGCATTTGTCTCGACTGGTAGCATTAACTTAGCGATACTAGCCGTCTATCGAGAGTCGTCTTCGCAGAGACGTGTCACATACCAGGCAACAGGCTACCTAGGAGGCTAACCTAATTAGCCAGCTAGCTGTCGGTAAGCTAGGCTACGTAGCTAGGCACTAGATCTAGGTGTAATACTTTGTGCCACTAGAACATGAATGTTGTTATCATTGCTATAACAATGTAGAGCGAAATTTCCTCTTACCTTTGATACAGTATCCAAGAAAAACTGTGCTGACTGAAGTAATGTCGAATGAAAATGTAAAAATATTCCTTTAAGTCTGCTAGCCGGGCGGCTAGCCACAAACCTGGTAGGCTATGTTAGCTAGCTAAAAATCTTAATACTTCTCCTCGATACAAAGCTATAAACACGTAGTTAAAACAAACACCTTAAATTTGACCCATGTATGCAAACGCTCAAATTGTAATTTAAAATCTTTAGAACTTAAGACTATCCAAAATCAAGAAAGTTCTCTTATCCTCACTGGCTGGCTTACTTTTAGGGGGCCTAGCTTCTACATGGATCTACGTCCACAACAGTTCCGGCCTAATAAGTATTTCAAAGTAAAAGCAACCATTTGGCCCTTGCTGGGCGTGTGCTGTGCTGCTGCCATATACAGCGCTATTTCTCTTGAAATACCCTATGTCATTTTTTTTCCGGTTTCCTCCTTCCTGAGGATAGTTTGTAGTACTAGGTTTAATCAATAAAGGCAGGCTATACATGTCTATGGGCTATACCTAGGCAACATGAAAGACTGGAGACTAAACACTTTTCTTTTTGTGTATTTATTTGAAAAAAATAAATGCCCATGGGAAACAGACATACACACACTGAAAACATTACAGTTTTGGGTAGACCCTATACATTTGTTAGAGTGAAAAGCAAAGGAAGTCAAATGTGTCAACTGATTCAGGCATATCTTGAACGATAAAAACAGCCCCTCCCACCTTTAAGTTACTCCATGTCTGTACTTGAACCTCTTTGCGCAGCAGAGAGAACATTTTCTTTAAGCTCTTTAATACTTAACTAATACAGTATTAGAGAGTACTTTGTGCTAGACACTAGTGGAAAGAAATTACATTATTAGACTGACTTAGCCTAATACTCATCTATAGTATACTCAAAGGTGTCATCAATGGCTTCAGGCTCAAAGAGTTCTGTCTCAATGGGAGTGGGTGTTGTTGAACTGCTGTCCAGGTCATACCAAGAGTCGAACCAGGATGTGGTGGTCTCTGTTACTGGTTCAGTGGTGGTCGGTGGTAGCGTGGTGGTGGTGGTGGTGGTTGTTGTTGTGGTGGTGGTGCGTGCTATGTTCCTGCCGGCACCCCCCAGTCTCTGCTGACGCAGCCTGCGCAGACGCATGATGCGCAGCCGACGGAGACGCTCGCTCTGTGTGGGAGCGGGTCCCACATCGTTGGCCCCTGTGACCCTGCTGTTGCCTTGACTGGCGTCTATACTTACTGTTGGCTTAGCTGCTGGCTTAGGTATCAGAATGGGCCTATTGCCGTTGGTCTTCATGATCTGCTTGATGCGGTCCCAGTTGGATTTGGGCAGAGAGAAGCTGCAGGGGGTGGCAGACTTCTCATACCCCACCATGCAGAGACGCGTCTGCTGGGTGTAGCCGTCGGCCCGTGCTGTCACGCGGTACTCACCTGGGTTCAACAGCCGCCAGTAGTCTCCCGTGGAAGCTATAGTGTGGAAGATAGTAACAACACCAAATAATCAGGATGTGCGTGTATGAAGTCACAATTCTACAAGGCTTAGGGAAGAATTTCTTAGGCCTTTAAGCTCATCGCAAGATTTATTTTTATCATTCTTAACCATTGTTGCAAGTTAACTGGAGCTTTTGCCTGTTTAGTGCAAATAAAATGGCTTCATTCAGCAAAACAAAATGACCACAATAACCAGACCTAAAAACCAAAGAAAATGAGCCTTATTTCCTTGATTAAACTAACTTGAGCTGAATACTGTCAGTTAACAAGGTGCCCTTTAAAATGTTTATGGAGGTTTTGCATTGGAGTTGTTTTGACTCAGAAAAACCTCACATATATGGACATGTTAATTACCGGGTGACAAATTTTGTTCATATTGCTGCTGATTCTATTGCTGAGAGATAAAGCTCAGATAGCAGGCTTACCTGTCTTTATGTCATGCTTGATGCCTTCCACTGAAATAGTAGCATTTCCTATGGGGTTTCCCCTCATGTCTCGCACCATTCCCTTTATGCCTCGGTGTACCTGGGCAAGGAAATCATGTTGTGAAAATACAGTACATTTACATACCATAGACACATTCTTTTGCATAAAATAGACACATTCTTGGTCTGCATCAGTCTGTGTTATCATTGGAGTTATTTTAGGTTATGTATGCTGATTAGTATCTCTCTGGTGACAGTGCTTCCTATAAGAATTCAGCCAACAGTTCAACTGAACCGTCCTGTCTGTCGTAATAAATCAAGACTGTAACTGAATTAAGTCCTAAGAAGGAAGTGTAGGCATCTAAAAGTAACAAACATAGGATTCATATCAAATATAATACCATGGGCCTAGAGACTGATTTGTCTCATTTGATCACAATGTTTCAAATGTAAACTGATTAATTAGGTTGATATAATTGTTTTGTAGTGAAATTACATGCATTATGGAAATGCATGTATTAGTAGGAGTAGTGCAATTTAATTTAAATTGTATGTGGTGGCTTATATTTGTTTACCTGCTCTATGAAGGCCAGAAGAGACTCTCTGTTATTCTCCCATTCCTGGGGCAGCTCACTCTCATGGGGGAATTTATCACAGCCCAGGAAAACAGAAATCTCAAAGCAGTTGGTGTGCAGGTAGCTGAAGTCATTCATGCCTGCAAAAAACGAATCAAAGTATTTCCAACAACAATGACATAAACGATGACTAAGGTACATTAAGACAATGTGACAATCAAGTCTTTATTGTTGTCCCATTTTGTTCCCTGCTTTATTCTCTGTGTCACATTTTTACAACCCACTGCCCCCGAAACTCACTGCCCACGACGGGCTTCCAGCTGGCACGGTTGATGAAGCCCTGTCCACCAGTGATGTCATCTGTGTGGCAGGACCCGCGCTGCGTCTCGGTCATGGTCAGGTGGCTGTGGGCGTAGGTCATGGCCAGCCAGCGGAACATGTTCTCGTCCGCCGTCTCTCTCCATGCGCCCTCGTTCTGCCTTTGTATGCGCGCCCATGTTTCCTCGCTCATCTCGTGGTCGACGGTTGGTTGCCGTCGTCCTCCTCTGCCGAAGATCCTAGGGGGGCGCTGCATGTCATAGGGGTAGGTCACAATCTTCTCCCCACCCTGAAAGTTTGCTCCCAGCACGAAAGGGGTCCGTTCCATCCAAGAAATGATGGCACGGGTCTCCACAGCTGCCTGGGAAGGTGTGGACATGCTTTTATGAATATGTATGATATTATAATGTCTCTAATACCCTTACAACAACAACAACACATTACATTTATATAGCGCTTTTCTCGATACTCAAAGCACATGGATGGGGGTACCTCACTAGTAACCACCACCAATGTGTAGCACCCACCTGGGTGATGCACGGCAGCCATTATGCGCCAGAACGCTCACCACACACCAGCTTGAGGTGGAGAGTGAGGCAGTGAATGAGCCAATTACAGTGGAGGATGATTAGGGGGCCAGATTGAATGAGCCAGGTTGGGAATTTAGCCAGGACACCGGGGAACCCCCTACTCTTTGCGATAAGTGCCATGGGATCTTTAATGACCACAGTGAGTCAGGACCTCGGTTTAACGTCTCATCCGAAGGACGGCATCTCCTACAGTGCAGTGTCCCCGTCACGGCACTGGGGCATTGGGATCGATCTTTTTTTTTTTATGATATTGTTTCCTCATATGTTGCTGCTGGTATGCAGAATCCATACACTCCCTCACGGTCTTTAAGGTCTGCATCCCGATCACTTCTGATTATCCCACAGTCACGACTCAAAGAGGAGACCGTGCATTTGCCGTGGTTGCACCAAGACTTTATTCTCTCCCAATGGACCTCAGAAATGTACCAACCCTGACTGCTTTTAAATGTAGGCTTAAGAGACACTTTTTCCATTAGGCATTTGGCAACTGCTGATCCTGAAGTTGGGTTTGGAGGACAGTAAATTGTAATGTCTTTGTTTGTAATACTGTGTGTTTGTGTGTGTGTTTGGTGAGTTTCTCTTTTATTTCTTTTCTTTTATTTCTGTGTGAAGCACTTTGGTCTAATTAAATTAAACTTACTTACTTACATACTTACTAATAATACAGACAATTATTATATATTAGAGAATATTAGTATTAGACAGAGATCCTAAGAAATCCATTGAGATGTGCAAAGGATAACTACAATATCACAAGCAATCCTGCAATAGGATATGACTTTTACTGTGGTAAAGCAGGTAAAGTGCTGAAAACTGTTTTCAAGTTCATTTTCATGATCAGCTGTGCTGTTGTGCATACCTACCGAACCATTGGATGAGAGGAAGTTCTCTGGTAGTGGAATGTGGTGATTGGGCACAATGCGAGGAACCCAGCCTCGGTCCTCGGCCCCCCACAGAACACTATTAAGGTCTGGAAAGTTCTGAAAGATGTCATACCCTTCATCTGTCCAGTGCCCTAAGGCCCAGTTACCCATCTCAGAACCCTGAGGAGAAGAAAGATATACCCTAATACATTTAAAGGACCAACATAATCAGAAACATGTAATTTCTGCAGAGTATTTTCAAAAGCACTCATGGTCCAATTGATATTAGAACATTATGTGGTCTTGTTTTTTTCCAAGAGCCACAACATTGTCTTTGCCACCAGTATGTTTAACCAGTTTTTTTGTAGCCAGACCTTATGTCTCAAAGAGAACCTACCATCTCATAGGCCAGCTCATAGGCATCAGGGTTGAGTGAGGGCACCAGATGAATGCGCACTCCCTCCACTAGGCGGCGCACTCTGGGGTTGTCATCGTTATACTCTTTGCAGAGGAACTGCATTAGCAGTAGGATCAGCTCCCGGCCCAGAACTTCATTTCCATGGAGACCGGCTGTGTAGCGAAACTCAGGTTCACCTGTAGGTGAATAGAGACAGAGAGAGAAAGAGACATTCATCAGTCATCATTTTAATCACAATCACATCTCAGGGTTAGGCTTATGAGATCTGTTGCTTTATCATGTGGCTGCTGAAAACCTGTTTCGTGGTCCCCAGGGTTGTCTGTGATCTCCATCGCGTACATTTTCAGGCCCTGGGAGCTCTTGCCAATGTTATAAATTCTTGTGATGTTGGGACACTCTTCATTTACCACTTTCATCATCTGCAAGGAGGAGGAGACAGATATCATGTGAAGTGGAAAATAAATGTTCATAGACACTATATTTATAGCCCACTCCCAAAGATAATGCTCCATATATCCCAGGTTTGCCTGGGTGATATGGTAGGTTTTCGCTTGTGAAGACTTGTGGGAATGATGGTCTTACCTGCCTCATCTCCTTGTAGTTGTGGTGTCTGAAGTCCAAGTCATCTGTGCGGACAACCTCATTCTCACTGGTGTAGCTTTCTGTAGGAAAACACCACGTTTCTTAACTCCTAAGATGCTCTGTTATGCTTTAACTACATCGTATGTATTTACAATGTATTTGCAACATGAAGGTATTGAAAAAAGGATATTTCTATATTATCCCATTTTCGAAAAGAGTCGAAAGCAGCAGTTCTTACTGGGTAAAGGACAGCCCATCACCTCTATGCGCATGCACAGGCTGCCATTCCAGCTTTGTGGTAAGATGCGGATGTAGCGAGCCACCACAGGCCAGGCGAATTGAGTCAACACTGGGGTGTCTTTATCCACATTCCCGTAGAAAAGCTTTGAGGGGAGAGAGGGGGATCAACTTTTGGCTTCCTGAAGGAGCATTGTTCTGGAGCATTCTTTGTAAGTGAAGAACTCTGAGTACTGAGTTCTGCACAGTGACAAATCCAGTCATAACACTCCTTTACTGAAAATTGTACTGTGAATACATGAAAAGAGAAATGACAGATGACAGACATTACCAGTGGTGGTCTAGTTAGCTAGTGGGTATACTGTGATGTACGGTAGTCTAGTTAGCTGTGGGTATACTGTGACGTAGTCTAGTTAGCTGTAGTGGGTATAGCCTACTGTGACGTAGTCTAGTTAGCTGTAGTGGGTATAGACCCTTTCAACAATAAAAACAAAAACAATGCTTGAACGTTCTATTTGGGCCCCAATCTACTTCCTCTGCATTAAGATAACATATGGAATGTTAAAAAGGAAGTCTTGTGGGGCCAACTATGATGCTGATAATGGAACTCTCTTGAAAGGGTCTATACTTAACCTGGAAATCCAGGGTTCTCTTTGCTCAGCGATTGAGTCTGGCGATGAGTAATGATGCTCATTACCTATGCCCATGGACCCAAGCTGCACCAATCACATCGGTGTGTCTGATATAGGCGGGCCAGAGACGAGCTAAACAGATGATGACAGCGTTGCGACGTCGACGTCTGGATACATTGGTCGTATTGTTATCCAATTGCGTCGACGTCCAGAATCGGTCAGTAAACATTGGTCGAAGTGTTATCCAATTGCGTGCAGTGATATTTTCAAATGCATGCTTGGTACCGCCCCTCAAGATGACCAGGCTAGGGTATACTGTGATTAACCCCCAAATACCTATCCTTGCCTATTTTAAGTGGGTATACTGAGATGGTGATGCTTTTGAAGTGGGTATAGGCTACTGTGTAGTCTACACCACTGGACATAACCTAGAAATGTTGTGGTTATCATATTGAGACTGGCCCACATCACTGGATTACTCAGATGAATGGTTTCTAAGCTCACCCATTCCGCATAGCCATCATGAAGCACTGTCCATTCCCGAGTATCATTGCTGAAGGCCACAAAGTAGGCGGAAACAAAATCCTCACTAAATGGAAAAGGGAGGGAAAAAATGTCTCACAAGAAGTCGTATAAAGAATTTCAATCAGATAAATTGGACGGCATTAAATCCAGATTTTTATGATGGCCGCTGGATGCCCTGTTTCAGTCAGGGTAAAATAATAGTTTGCCATACTGCTCTGACATCGGAATATTCAGCGCAGAGTGAGTCCTTACTGAAGGTCAGAGTTCCTGCCCTGCGTGATGACCCCTGTGAACTCCACCTCCCTTCTGGCGTCCATCTGAATCCAGTGCTGCTTCTCATCAGGGTCGGCACACCACGCTCCGCCATATGGAGTGTCCTCCTCATCATTGCCTGACCTCTTCAAAGACAACAAACGCCCACACAATAACAAGCTGTGCTATGTGGTTGACGCAAATGGAATTGCTGTACACGGAGAATGGCACATCCTTGGGCTGTGTCTTACCTAATCACAGTAAACCACAGACCAAAAACCACAGTATATAGATGTGTCAGTCATTGTGAACTGTGTTTTGTCAGTGCGTCAGCACAGAGGATTTATTGTTCTGTGAGAAATCTGACAAACCTGCATATTGAGGCGGCCTCTCTGGGCGTTAAAGCCATAGTGTGACATGGAAGAGGCCAAGATCTGATCGTCCTCCACTTTATGTGACTCCATGCCAAGAGGAGGGCATTCTGGGGTGTGAAGAAGAGACACTGGCATTAGTGCGACACATTTTCTTAGTAGACGTGTCAGATGTTGTTCACTTAACACTCATCTTCATAGGTTTTTTGTTTCTTGTGTTCTATATGTGTGAAGGCATTAATCAGTGTAACATAGATGTATCAATGTTTGCATATAGATTTGTTGTGCTGTAACACTCCTTATGCAATCATGAAAACAAGAAACTGGTTTGAGTTTGCTGTTGAAGCAATGTGAGTTAAAGTCACAGCAGAGAGAAGACTGGAATGGGAGCCAGTTGTGAGTCAGCTTGTTCCAGAAACTCTCTGTGGTAAATCTCCAAGTCCCGTAATCTTATCCAAAAGCTCCTCTGCTAGTGGAAAATAAACATGGAGTTGTGTTGCTTGGGTTCTCCAGTGTCCTGCGGAATTCTCTAAAAAAGGATTCCTTTTGTTCAAAGGAACAAATGAACATTTCTCAAGCCAAACTGCTGGAGAGTTGAGTAACATACTGCTAAAAGTTCTTAGAGCAGAGAATGGTATATCCGAAGGTATGTGCAAAGTGGGTCAGTGGATTTCTGTTAAAGGGAAAGGGCCCTGGTTGCTATGTTTGGAAAAGAAGGAAGGGGCATACAGCAGTAAAGATAAAAAGAGGCCATTAGACATTTTAAGAGCATTACTCTTTGGTTCGACATAGACGGGGGTCTGCTTTCGTCTCTCCTCTTCCTCCTCCTCCCACTTCTTCTTCTCCCTTTCAGCTGGTGTGCAGAGAGAGAGAGAGAGAGAGAGAGAGAGAGAGAGAGAGAGAGAAAGAAAGAAGGAAATTGAGCTTTTATGCTTTGCATGTCTCCACACAGCATAACACTTTTAATATGCGGACCATTTCCATGATCTCATTTCCGGTTAAATGCACAACAAATAATAATAATAAAAAAAATGCTTAACATTCCAAAAACAACAAATAAAGGCTATAGATGCCACATAGTCTTGTGCAATTGTATATCATTATGGAACAGAGTGTTGGAAATATTGAAGAAATAACATAGACTGTCTATAAAACTTACTTGTAGAGTAAGATATGGAGGTAAAATAGTAACAGTATATGGTCCTCTTAACAGTTGTAAAATTAAAAGAAAAATCAGAACAGTGCCAAGGTGGCCCCCCAAATATATTCGGCTTTCTAAGGTTTCGGAATCGCTACATGGAAACAGCTGTTTTTTTAAACTTCTGTTCCTTTCCCCCCTTTTCCCTCCTATTTGGCCGTGCAAGTGGAGCACATCCACTACCCCCACCCCACAACCTCAAGCCAGCTCCTTTCTCTCCAATCTCCGTCGGGAGCTCCACCAAACCAGATATTTCCTCCAGCTTCCTCTAGGTCCCACACAACCAGTCCGTCCACATCCCAGTGGGTCAGTTCTGACCCGTTAAATCTCTCCTCACTCAGCTCTCTAACCCAGTGTTTCTCTCACTGTATGCTGTATAAACAAAGCACACAGCGCCATGTGGCCCCAGCGTGACAGGCCAGCCCATAATGTGAGTTAAGGAGCCTCCAAATGACCATGGCCACAGAGCTTCACAATGACTCAGGCACCCTCTGAAGAATAGAGGGAAACCACTCAAGGTGCAGTTATGGGAGCCATAAAAAGAAGTGTGGCGCTAAGGCTTTTTCTTTTGCTGGCTGACAGAAGGATTTAAAAGTGATTTAAGGCCCCAGTAGTGGCGCAACTGGCTGGAGCACCTGCACCATATGCCGGCGACCCAGGTTCGATTACCGCCCGTGGTCCTTTCCGGATCCCACCCCGACTCTCTCTCCCACTCACTTCCTGTCAATCTCCACTATCCTATCTAATTCTATCTAAAGGCATAAAAAGCCCAAAAAATATATATATATAAAAAAAAAAGTGATTTAAAACCTCTTTCCTCCTTCTCCTTCCGTGCCTTCTCCATCTCCTCCTCCAGCTTCTTTGTAGCCACTGTTGAAATGAGAGAAAGCAAATCAAAAACACTTTCAAAAAAGGCTATATAATCATGAAAATTTTAGGTATGATTTTATATGATTGAATTAAAGTGATTGAGCACATACGGTCAACATAGTCGTATTCCTCATACCAAGGGATAGCAACTGATGGGGCTACTGTCTCTTCTAGTGGGAAGACATGATGAATATGTGTGTTACAGGGATAAGATACAGCACATAATCATTTTCAATAGCAATTCTGCAGTTAGAGCACACAGCATCAGTCATAACCATTGATAGTCTCCTTAACTGTTGACTTAACTGTTGATCTAAAGAAGGCCTCATGGCCGAAACGTTATCCAATAAAATATACATATATTGTCAACTATTGACTTTTAACAAATGCATGCCTACTGATAAACTGATCTTGAAGTGCTCAAACAGTGTGCCCTCTTTTAGATCAAATTATGACCGCTGCTAGCGAAGCTAGCGAAGTGGTCATATAGGGATTGCCAAAGTTTTTTTTTTTCCCCCGTCATCTACTTCCTGAATTTTTGGTCAACGATAGCCGGGACACCGAACCACCGGGGCACATGAAATTTGGTGGGTATGTAGCCCCACTAGACTTTTACGGAAAAATTATTTTGTTTCGTCCCTGGGGGCCATTCCCCCCCCCCGTGCTGGGCCCCCCGAACCGCAAAAAAGCAGTTTTTCCTAAATAACTACCTGAACCGTGGCACTGAGGATGAAGAATCTTTTATGGTATGTTGGTCTCAAGGGCCTACATCAATCTGGCCCATAATCACTCATTTGTGATTTGCACCCCCCCGGTAAAAAATGAAAATGCAATATTATTCTGCTTTAATCGCCCCTATCTTCAGTTACGATGTTCAGAACTGCACCAAATTGTATGTGTATGATTGACCTGGCATTCTCTGGGGGTATGCCAAGTTTCGTAGAATTTCATCCATGGGGGGGTCTAAAAAAAATTAGGTTATGTGTACATTTAGTGACTGTACACTCATTGGCCTGTAGATGGCGGTGCACACATATACACATGCACACACACACAGGCACCCACATATATATATGAATGACAAATTCAGTAGGATTAAAAGAAAGCCAAAATAAATATTCATCATCATCATCATGGCTGCATTTCCAGTATTGGCGATAAGTAGTCGTTTGTCCACTAGATGGCGCATCGTTGCAGTGAGACGTAATTTTGTTGGAAGTTAAAAGTGGGTTGGAAAAACATTGGACGCTTCCTACAAGGACTGTAGTTTACCGGATGATGGTCACATGAAATGTAATTCCCATTTCTTCTTGAAGCCGAAATAAATCTGAGGATGTTTATCGGACATGCTTGGTTTTTACTGAAGGTATGTTAATCTTATATTATTACACGGCTCTTCAGAGTGCTGCAGAATGCTCCATTCACTTGAATGGGCCTTCCCAACGTTCGGCGGTCTGCTAATTCTCCATAATAGACCGTTGCTAAGTATAACAGACCGCTGTCAAGGAAAATGGGCTTTGTGCTTCTATTTCACGGCTTTCATATCACTACGCAAGGACTGGAACTTTATTCAAAAGTGAAAGCAGACGGTTGATCAGCTGTGTTCTAAAGAATGTTTGATTTAAGTTCAGCGTGTGCTGTTGCAAACTATTTGTTTCTCACCAAAAACCACGATGAAACGGTAACAAATAGGCTATAGCCTAGGCTATGTAGGCTAAAGAGTCACATCGTGGAGAGTTTATTGTTTCGTTTTGGCAAGTAGCCGTGTAATAAGCGGGATAATGTATAGAACGCAGGTCTTTATTGGAAAAATAAGTCCCTTCAGGGCGGAACAAGATCCCTCCGCTGCGCGTCGGGGTCCAGTTCGCCCTGTCGGGACTTATTTTCCCAATAAAGACCAGCGTTCTATACATTATCCCTTACATATCAATAAGGACCTAGGTAATGTTACCGTTAGCGTTGGTTGAGTGATGGAGGCCAATTTGATTGATTGCATTTGTAGAAAACTATAAATGCGGTTATACCAAGCAAATTGATAGCAGCACTGTAATTGTATCTTTCGACTGTCATTTGTTGCAAGTGCTACAAAAATCATTCTGTGCAATGGAAGATTTACCAACGTTACACCGGTCTGATACAGTTTTGCCTATACATGCGTGAGACTGAGACGCCTGTTTATTTTGTTTTAAGTGCGTGCAGGGTGTGAGAGGGGAATCGATGTGCTTTGATTCCAGCTTGGTAGTTGTAGTCTGTGAAATTAAAAAGCACGTGTGTGAAGTATCCAAACAATGACAAAAATAATTCAGTGGAAATGCATGGATTCCAGTTGCTGCTACTGGAAGAAACTGGAATCCATGCATTTCCACTGAATTATTTTTGGAATCTGATCCCTTATCATACCTGTTCATTCTTACTTGTTGCTCAACTTATCGTGACTAAATTCAAGATGGCTGCAAACGCTAAACTTCGTGAAGATACTGTCTGTATAAATCGTCTTGTAAGTAAACTACCAGTGCTTTTTCAAAGTTCTCAATGTCTCGTTTTAAATGTCAGGGCCCTCGGAAGTCTACCAATGAAGTGTGGAGATACATTGAGCCTCGTAAATGGGTGTAAAACAGTGATTTATTTGCATGGCTAGCCCGATGCCGAAGCACCACTATTGAAAAAGCTGTTGGTAGCATCGGCTAACTAGCGCCAGATTTTGGAGTGCAGGGGACAAGCCGAGATGGGCTATGAGACATACGTTCACACTCGGTATCATGTTTCAATACACTTTAGGTCAATATCACACCTGAATTCTCCTTTAAGCTACTGTGTAGTGGGTCCCATTTAGAAGTGGCTATAGGCCTACTCCATTCGCGCTTTCCTTGACTCATGGAGCTGCGTGAATTTTATTACAACTTTTCGCCACGATATGGCAGTTTAAGTCCGCTTGATACTGTAATGCGTAAGCCATTGGTTTCCAAAGGAGATTTTATTTGTGTCGCCAGCATAGCCTATTGACAATTTATGTTGTAAATAGGCCTACCTTATAAGCCTACCTGTAGCTTAGGGAAGCTAACAGCTTTCTATTAGGATCTAGTTTGTTAGTTACAGTTTTGTCATAACTCCCTGATGCATTTTTGCATTTAGAATAGCCAGAGCGTGGATATCTCAATCGGAAAATGAAACAATATCGGGTGCCTATGGACAAGGCTGGGTGAACCCAGCCTGACCTGCCCGCTATTTATTTTTTGATTTGTGAAAGCCAGACTAGCCATGGACTAGCAATTTTTTTATTGGTGAAAGCCAGACTAGCCATGGACCTCAGTTACACAATGCAAGGGAACATGAATCAGCCTATATTTGCACGAACAATAACGGACAACAGCTCTTCAACTTTGGCCCGTTAAAATGTGTATGAACAGTCTAGCGACGCATTTCATCATGTCAGTTATTTGCACCACTGGTTAGATGTAAAACAGCATTTTGTTTCAGACTACTGTTACTTAATTTGTGCATTAACAATAACGTTTCAGACTACTGTTACTTAATTTGTGCATTGACAATAAAGTATTACATGAACTAAAGATGACTAAAATCTTATGTAGAAGAAGAAACATTCACAAAAAATCCATCCATCCAAAAATTACCTTTGTTTTTGATAGCTGTTGAAAACGGCATGGAACTGACAGAGATGTTTTTGTTTATAAATAAATAAATAAATAAATAACATTATGCTGATACCTTTTGCTTTTCCCAAATACAAATGGATGCAAATTGCAATGGATGAACTGTGATGAACTGTCCTACTTGTGATTGTTTAGAGATTTTAAAGGTTTTTTAACAATGCTACATCTTCTTTGGCTATTCTACAATCTATTCACCTTTTCAGCACCAGTAGGCTACTTTCTGTGCAGCCGTACACACACACTCAGGCATGCCAAACAAGCATACACAAAAGTTTCAAGAGTGGGGGATGGAGTAAAATATGGAGACAAATTGAAGTGTGATTTATTTTTGCGGAACGGATGTACAGGACTGAGCGGCGGTCATATTTTCTCCCTCATTTCATATCTAGTTTAACAACATTCCCTGTAAGAGCCCATGCATGTTATTGTTTACCTGGTATAGGTAAATATATGCTTGGATCCTCTGTGATTGTCTCTTCTTTGCCTTTAGGTCGTAGATCAGGCTCTGTTACCTCATCTGAAACAAAACAGAGTGCTCAGGGAACAGTGGACTTGCGTCACTTTACCTATAAGGTATACAGGAAGGAACCTTCATGAGGAACACAGCTCCTATTCACGCACACATTTTTTTCAGATAAGAATCAACATTCCTCAACAATAGTTAAGAACAAATTGAGCAAAGATAGACAATGCACTGTTGAAGCATGTTGATGCTAGTGCTATGACGCAATTTGATGCTAACATAACAGGATGAACAATGAGAGATCAGATCGGAATTTAAGGTGATTAAGCCTCTATTTACATTTGTCTCCTTTAGACTGATACCATATTAAAAAAACATGAATTCATATATTAAAAAATAATCACATTATTTTGACATCTAAGTCTGTATGTATTCCAGAGGGTGTCCCAGTTATCAGTACCCTGCTATGTGAGGGATTTCTTTATCGGCGGGGTCAGACTATCTCTACCTTCAACCCTTTTCAATTATGGGGGGAAAATGAGAGGCCAAAGTCAGGATCAAAGGAGGACCCCAACCCAGGAGACACTCATGCACCCCTCCCCAACACACACACACACACTCACAGACACACACAAACAGACACACACACGCACGCACACTCACTCACTCACTGTCTCTCATCTGATCTCTCAAGTGCCAGCAGTGAGCTTCAAGAGTGGTTTAGATTCCTCCTGCCTCATTCCTTACATAGCAGGGCACTGATAACTGGGCTAGCATGCAGTAGCCTGAAAGTTGTGGGTTCAATTCCCAGCTTCTACCCATTGTGCCCTTGAGCAAGGCACTTAACCCCAAGTTGCTCCGGGGACAATGTAATCCCTTATAATATATACATAGTTGACATATGTAAGTCACTTGGGACAACGATGTCTGCTAAATGAATAAATCTAAAATGTAAATGTGCATGCAGGGGAAAACAGTTCTGGCCATTATATTATATTTACAAATTTATGAGCACATGGGATAATATGTTTATTTATGTTTTCTTTTAAAGAATAATGTCTAATAGTACTATTTTTGCATGCCATTCTATAATGCCATACCATAATCATATGAACATAATGCATTGGTATAGAAAATAAGTCCAAATATTGTGGCCAAATTTTAGCAATGTCCAAATATTCCAAACTAACTGCACCCTAAACTAAGCTATGACATTTTGTAGCTAAATCAGTTTTTTTTCTCAACAAAAACATTTTTTTCTGGCTTCGTGCAATTACTGACGCATCTAGAAAAATATTGTTTGTTTCCACAGTGCCAGCATAAAATGACTGTAGATGTTAACAGGTTTCAAATAGGTCCTTGCTAAAGTCAAGTGTTGGCATTGGTATGAAGTGTTACAACATTAAATGTCCCATCAACAGCTGAATGGAACAGATCCTAAGCAATGGACTTTTGGATAGTTTCTTAAAGAATGTATTCTAGTTAACAGTGTTAAGTTGAGTTTACGAGCAGTTAAGCACTACTCTAGTTCAACTTAAAAAGAACACTGATCAAATGAGGGCCAAAAGAGAAGGAAGTGCGTAATTTTGCGGAAATAACCTATCTGTGTCCGCTATCCACATGTCCCCCTCAAAGAATATTATGATTACGACCTTGATTCAGATCCGGCTGGAAAGTTCCGTCCACAAAGGGAGGCCAATGGTAAAAGTCATGACCAATCACTGTATCTCCATATTTTCTATCTCAAACAAGGGAGATGTTTCAGAGAGATCCTTAAGTGTTGGAGAGACCTGAGGTGTCCTTACCGTGGCCTGGTTGCACAGGTTGCCTCCCGTCAGTGTTCTCTGGGGAAACAGGCAACACTACAAGAGGAGGAAAAAAAGCCCTTGTCAGTCACATAATAACATTCTGTTTAGAATGGCATACAAACTGAGATGTTCCATTAAAGATACACCCATGCACTGTGGTTCAACTGGCCACAGCATCTGTATCCACAACTACCCACAGTGATCCGGCCTCAGTTGCAATCCACGGTCATCCCACCATCTTTCTCTCCCACTCACTTACTGTCACTCTTAACTGTTCTATCTGAATAAAAGCAAAACCCCAAAAATATACTACTACTGTAATATAGACGATATAGGTCTTTATTAAAATGGCTGGCCGATACAGTGCTGGGTTACTTGCTGCACCTAATCCACATTACAGTAATACAGATGCAACAGAGTGGCAGCAATACCAGTATTTCTTAGTTGTACAGGCATCCCTCACATCAAACGCTTTTGATTTATCGTTACTCATAACCGCATGACAACAGGACTTGTTTGTGCAGACATTCCCATAAAAAAAATCTAATTCCTGAAGCCTATAGGGTGCATCTCTTTTAGCAATAATCTCATACATAATTGCAATGATTGCACCAATAAACTTTCATGTTGAAGAAAGCAGTCAACCTCCGTGTGAAATAATTTTGAATTGTCTATGGTGAAACCCACAGGTGAAGAACTGTGGAGGAACTTATAATTGATTTCTTTGTGACGGTGAAATGCGACTGACAAACATGAGCAAAATGGTTAGCGCACCTGCAGCTGTTGAAATTTGTACTTACCATCACCCCAGCCAAGCTCCCGAAGTAGCGTCTCCTCTTCCTCCTCCATTGTAGGTTTCCTTGGTGTGGCCTTCTCTTCCTTTGGCTTGGATTTTGGAGTAGACTTTGGAGCCTTAGGCTTCTTGGTGGGTTTTGGTTTCTTGGTGGGTTTAGGTGCCTTGGGTTTCTTGGTGGGTTTTGGTGCCTTGGGTTTCTTGGTTGGTTTGGGTGCTTTAGGTTTTTTGGATGGCTTGGGGGCTTTTGGCTTCTTGGGCTTGGACTCTTTTGGGTTTTCTGAAATAAGAGATGAGGGAAAATGCAACACTTTAAAAAAACATATGATTTTTTTTTTTTTTTTGTTTACAGCACACACTGCAACATATCTGTTATTTTTCATGTTGTGGCATACGTTCCATTTAGTAATTTCATGTTGTGTTTCCAACTTTTTCTGGTTAATTCCATGTTCAGGTGTCTTTCTTTATAAGCTAAACATGAACCAAAGACTTATTTGTCTGAATTTTGCTTTTTGCTTCATTAGTTCTGACCACTGAATGAGCGTTTCTGTGTTTCAAGCTTTATAAATGTGTCGTGGAAGCCTTATGTAACTCACTGCACAGCTTGCCAGTGACCTCGGCACAGGGCTGTGTTGCATTAGGCAACAGCTCAAGTGCATGTCAATGCCTTAAGCAAACCTCTGATGCTGTCTGCCTTCTAACAAGTCACACACTTTTTAGCAGAGACAACGCTGAATACACTGATTCTTTTGTTGCAGCTCCCTCATGGCACATTGGAAACAGTGACGAGCATGTTGACGTTGCTTTACATTCATGTTCAGACAGAGCTAGTCCCTGCCAATTAACCACTCAGCTCAGGCCAAGCAAAGGCTAAGCAATCTACAACTATATGCGGCAGAAAAGAAGAACATCATGAATGCTATATAGCCTAATACATAGCATACAGATTTCATCAGCCAGGTGCTACATCACATTGCATGTCTGCTTTATACATTGTTCATATAACCATAGTTATGTAAGTAAGTAATACGCTGTACACACTGTATACACTGTAACTAAAAACTCCACTGGCAGTAAAAGGTTGCATAAATTCAAAGCATGGAGCATTTCTGTCCAAAAATGAGGTCAACTGATACAACAGAAATCTACTTTCACCTGCATTTCCCAAGGGAGCTATTTTTCCATCCCTACCTAAAGTGGTTCCTGTGATTCTTGGATAACATTGTTTCATCCCCTATTTTGTTATAGAGAATTTAACTTGCTTTACACTGTGGAAAATTGTATTAGTCTGGGCAGCCTTAAAAAAACCTAGACACCGATGTTACATGCTCTTAACATGAATTGGGCTTAGCCACAGCTGAGTGCCAAAATATGTCATCTGACCCGTATTTTTTAATCACAAACAGATAAATAACATGTGATGCCTCTTGCTCTGCATTCTCTTCATTAAAAGCAAGAGTGAGTATTTATGTCTTGGACACGTTCAGACTGTTTTCATTATATTCTAGTGCTTTGATAATGGTGCAAGGAAACATCTGCAACATATTAAACATGTGGGCTTGAGGAGAGGGGGGTGGGGGGGTAGATAACACGTTGCACCACACAGATGATTTAGAGAATTCCACACAGGGTGCGCTTTACGGAAGACAGCACAGTATTTGATTACATACATGTCTTCCTCTGCTGTGAAGAGAAGACAACCTATAAAAAACAAATCACCTCACAAATGAATCACTTATGCCCTACATACCACACAATTACTCACACAACTTCTACAATCTTTTTTTCCACCAAGCCATGAACTAGTATATAACAAATGTGCAATTAAAAGTGATGGTTCCAAATGGAATCCATCTCCACAACAAACAATTGTGAAATCCTCTGCCTGGAGACAAAAACACTAGCTAGCTGTATTCACTTCAGTGCAAACCAAATGTTTGGTCTGAGGAGTTCTCCTATACTGCGCAGCTTCAAACCACAACCTACTCCTTCATTACAGCAAGACAGAGAGGAGGGGAGGTGGAGGAAGGGGAAGCAAGAGAGACCTCTTTTGGGCATATGTGCGTGTGCGTGTGTGTGTGTGTGTGTGTGCGTGTGTGCGTGTGTGCGTGTGGTGTGTGTGTGGTGTGTGTGTGTGCGTGCGTGCGTGCGTGTGTGTGTGTGTGGTATTCCTGTACTCCTGTCTATAGCATCCAGCTGTGTTTTCCATTCCACTCCTTCAGTATACCCAACAGTGATTTCTTTCCCAAATGGGGTCCCTAGTCCTGTTGGAGCGTGTTTTAACAGATCAAGGTGGAAGGAGACGCTAACTCAGCGTGGTCTGGTGTAGTGTGACTGGGCTAGACCACTCTGACCACACTGATAAGGCCTTGGATGGGGAGACTCACTGACAGAGTGCAGCTGTGCTTATAGGGCTCGCTGCCAATGATTCTCACCACTGTCATGGAAACACAAAGACTAGACGCACCATTTGCACAGCCTCTTTTCAAGCAAAATAAGATTGTAGAGTCTAATTGGATCATTATTACAATTATGGCAGTTTGATGGTAAAATCGTGTGATATTTGTACATTTGCACGTCATACAATATGGTAATTTCACTTTACCCAGCATTAAAGGAAAGCTCTCCTGTCTAGAACACGATGCTTATTTGCATATGAACTTTAACAGTAATGACCTTCACCTGCAGGGTCCTCCTGTGGGGATCTCTTGGCCCTCAGGGCATGTTTGATGTCGTTCATCTCAACAGCGGGGCTGTCCATCAGAGTCCACTCTGCCTCTCTTCTCTGCACCCCTGTAATTTTCTCGGCAGGCGAGTCATTGTGCTGAATCAGAGCTCGTCTGGCCGTCTCCTCGTCTGTCTGCTCTTCCGCGCCGGCAGCGATCCAGCCGAGAGCGAGCAGGGAGGCCAGGAACGCCAGTGGCAGCTCCGCACGCATCCTCGTCTCGTTGTGATGCTGTGTTATCGCCGAGACAGGAGACAGAGCTGAGGTGTGTCTCACGCAGGATCTGAAAGCGTTCCTGGACAAGTCCTTCAACTCCCTCGGTAAGGGCAACAATAAGACCTCCTACAGGTTTAAAAACAAGCACTTGGGGGAAAAAAGGTGGTTGAAAAACAGATGGTTGGTGTGAGATTGCTTCAAACAAATGTCAAAGTAAAAAAAAAGGTTTTGGTCTTTAAAAGCTGGCTAAGGACAAATATTTGTCTTTGCCGTTTCTTGTTTGTCTGAGAGTAAACACTACAAAGTCAAAGTTACGAAAATCCTGAAAAGTTGTGCAGCAGAGATGGACAGAGTGACTGCAGGAGAAACTGGAAGCCCCTACAGTCAGCCTCAATCTCTCCTGCGTGTTTCTTTTAAGAGGCTCCTTCACAGTAGAATTCCTCTGACATCCCCCTTTTAAGATGGGAGGGAAAAGAAATCACCCAAAACGTCACATTCCAGGGGAGGGGACAACAAAGAGGCAGAAAAGTAGAGAGGAGAGAGAGGGGGGAGAGAGAGAGACAGAGAGAGAGAGAGGGGAAGAGAGAGACAGAAAGACAGAGAGAAGAGGGGGGGTAGATAGATAGACAGAGAGAGAGACTTCTCTCATTTTATTTCAAACATGAGAGCAGATTGTACTACTGTATCCAGTGACTTCCAGTCAAAGCTATAAAGTCAGCTACAGAGCATTGTTTAAGAGAGCAAATGCTCCAGGACATCAACATTTTGAAGGGCCAGTGAAGATCCTCCTTACTCTATTACCCAAATATAAATAACCAGAGCCTGGTGTTCTAACTGGTGTAGTAACTGAACTGTGTAAAAACATCCATAAAACCCATCAAAATACAGTACTCTTGCGAGCCAGATTTGGAAAAAAATAGTGAGACAGACAGACACACACCAGTTAAATGTGAGATATGGTTCAGACACATTTCAAGTTCAGGCTCTTCATGATTAAGCTGGAGGAGGGAATGCATGCAATGTGGTTTTCCACTATGTCAAACAAAATCAGATGTTGGTATATTTTAAGGGGTTTTAATATGGTGCCACATACTGGTGAATCAGCACACCAGACACTTAGCCAGAGCCATAGCTTTTTCAGAGTCACACACTACAAAGGATTTCTCCAATCAAAAACTTTCACATTATTTTTTACTAATAATGTCCCCCTCTAATTCTTCCTGCTTACAGCTGTTCTCTCCCTTGTTGAAACAAAAAGATAATGCAATCAGTGATGTCATATCACTGACTCATCTCTTGAGAGGGGCCAGCATTATGTGAACAAAAATAACAAAAGTGACTCATAGCTAGTTCTTCAGAGAATTTCAAATTGAGAAGAGGTGTAGATTTCCATCACAATTAGCTTGCATACGGCTATTGCTCTACGTTGAATATGTCATGAGTTCACAGCTGGCAACCAAACATTCTCATTTTTATTACTGACTTTGTTGCAAACAACAAATGTATTCAGCTGCTTTCTATAGCTTCTGCATTTTTACATAAAAAATGGCAAAGAGCAACTGTTTTTTTTTTCAGCACCATGTTACCGTATATCAACACACCAGTTAAAACTCTAGAGTATATGAATAATAAAAAAACTTCATCTGTTAAGTAATTCTTTGTTAATTCTTTGAATACATACCATTTCATAAATCAATCCCTATTATTAGAGACTTCAGTTATGTTGGTGTCTGGATACCCAAAAAGAAGGTTACTATTGACGAGTAGACATCTGAAGATAACATAAACCATGTGTTTGATTGCACACAGCTGTGAGCCTCCTGGGATTGTCTGGACCTCACTCAAACATGTTTTGCTCTAAAGCTTGCCTCTCCAACCAGGCCAGGAAACCATTCAAACGCTGGCCCAACACATTTGCCAATGATATCCTGTCTGCAGGTCTATAAGTATAAGTATATATACTCTTGATCCCGTGAGGGAAATTTGGTCTCTGCATTTATCCCAATCCGTGAATTAGTGAAACACACACAGCACACAGTGAGGTGAAGCACACACTAATCCCAGCGCAGTGAACTGCCTGTATCAACAGCAGCGCTCGGGGAGCAGTGAGGGGTTAGGTGCCTTGCTCAAGGGCACTTCAGCCGTGCCTACTGGTCGGGGTTCAAACCGGCAACCCTCCGGTTACAGGTCCAAAGTGCTAACCAGTAGGCCACAGCTGCCCCACTGCCATGCATCTTTTTGATGTTCCCTTTTCTTTTTGAAATTACATTACATTAGCATGCCTTCAGTTAAAATGATCAAATGTATTGTCATCCTTTGGCCTTTGTTAAGTACTCTATTTAGCGTTGCAGTAGATTTGTAATTTGTTTGCTCCTCTATCTACCACAAATTCAAATAATGAATCTCAACAGATGAAACTTAGTGCATGAGAAGACATATTGAGGAGTCATTGCATTACAGGTTTATTTTTATTTTAATCATCACATTATGAAAATATTTGCAGTATTTGAGACTGTATAAAATAAAGCAACATGTTCTTTAAAGCAGAACTCAAGATATGTACAATTCAATCTGTCATTACATAAATATTAATGAAACAAGAAACTGTTCTTAAAATACATTATATTAACAATAATATTCTTCATATAATTAATCTTATCCACATGTTTTCGTCGAGGTAATAGTAGCCTTATCAATTACTTTGATGTATGATCTGGCATTACAATGAAGTTGAATACGCATGGTGGTTGTAAATTTGCGTAAGAAACGGTGGCTGTGAGAACACAAATGGACTAGACTCATGACACTGGAACCTACTCATGGTCATGTTGGACGGACACACGGGATATGTTAGATACTGTAGGCCATACTGGTCGTGATCTTCAAGTCTTTGACCCTCTCGTTCCTTCTTCCACTTTGTGCGCCGATTCTGAAACCACACCTTGACCTGCGTCTCAGACAGATTCAAGGCCTTCGCGATTCCAAAGCGTTCAAACACGGAAAGATAGTGACTGTTTCTGAAACTGTGCTCCAAAATACGCAACTGTTCTAGAGTGAACGCCGTCCGAATGCGTCTTGCTTTGGCTTTGGACTTGGGCTGCTCAGAGAGGGTTGGCAGTTCATCACCTGCAGTCGCACCTGTCACTTGTGTCCGGTCCGTCTCTTCACCGCTGGATGCGTGCAACGTTCCTTCCTCCTCATCTCCAGTCGATTCATATTCTGAAATGAAGCGTACAACATGTAAGACACAAGCTAAAAGTAGCCTACATGGGTGTGACTATGTCCAAAATATAATCCCCTAATGATCATACATCATGCAAAATAGGCCTTACCATATTTGTGCGCCAAGAAGTCATTGTGAGATGGAGCACCGTGAGTTACATTCCCGGTGAATTTAACTGGGTCAAGAATATCTGTCACAGAGAAAGAGGTGAGGGTGCTCTGTGGCATTTTCCTGTTTTCCTGATACATCATGAAATTTCCTCTCAGACACAACCTTCGGGGCCACCAGCCTGTCTTGTTTAGAGGCCTTGCGCACTTGTCTCCTTTTATATATAACTGCCAGCACACGACGCTCACGCTTGTAAAATTAACATTTTTAAAAGACACTCAAAGGCAGTTGTGGGTCTGTGATGACAATACAAGGTACTGGGCTCTTCCTCATAAATGCGTTACCTCACACAAAGTACACACGTCTTGCGCAGGGACTCCCGCGTTGACACTTGCACATGCAAATGCGTGTCCCAGCGGGTGTGTCGGAGTCTTAGTTATTTATTGCAGTGCATCTGGTTAAAATGTGCCCTTTTCTTTAGAAACTTGTATTTTTTTGTTTTAACTCATGTCGTTATTTGCAATTGTGTGATTTTTACGCCACTAGAGCACGTCAACTGCACTTGTGATGCAAATTAATCGACTCACAAGAGAAAGTAAAACGTGTCGTTTGCTTACTATGCGATTTTTCAAAAGGAAATAATATGTAGGCCTATAATTTAAGCCTTAAATCGCGACACGCTTCGTTAGAATCTATTTTGAAAGAAGAACATTTGGTTGTTTCTAGCGAATGACCTTCATCAGGAAACAATTTTAAGAGTTGAGAATGGGATTGCAGCAAAATTAGGACTATTGAATTCAACATTGAGTTTGCAAGAAAGTTACATAATGTTTTTTTTTCCTTTTTTTTTTCAAAATGCCAACTTATAGCCTAAATATTTTTTATATCCTTTGACATGTCTTCTGCAATGAAAAATATGATATTCTTTCAGTAAGTTGTCTTGTTAAACCACAGAAACCATATTGTACAGCTTTTATAGTCAAAACTCATATTATCATATTATCAACTTCAGCATCACCCATACCCACCCATACCCTATGTATAATAGTTTTGACACTATGAAAGTGATAATAGTTTTGACACTGAAAGTGATAATAGTTTTGACACTATGAAAGTGATGTTCATGTGGTGGCAGCCAGGTCATGACTGATGCCCCGTCCCCACACAGGGGCAGAGGGCAGCTTGTAAATAATCCCTGAAGCCCCTGGAGGTGGCCGTCGGTGGCAGATGCCAGTCCTCACACATGCTATAGCACCACCTAAGGCACTGGTATTGAAGGAAGGAGCCTGGGCCGGCCCACCGGGACAATTAGCAGATGTCACCAGTGAGGCTGACCCTCCTTGACCCGGTCCATTGTCTGCGATACTGAGAGAGGGGGGGTTGGTGGTCGTGCCAGCAAGGGGCAAGTGGGGCAGAGTGTGCCTGCTGCATTGCTGCCTCTTGGCCCCATCCTGGTTTACTGCTCCAGCCATGGTGAGCGTGTCATAGAGAATGGTAATTGACTGATCACAGAGCACTTACTGGAATAAGACACAGATATCTATGCACCGAAATAGACATTCAGTGCAAGATTTGCCTGTCTTGCAAGTAAAATAGATTATCAATAGCAATAATGCTGATTTACTGCACATTGTGATATTGCCTGTAATGGACAAGGACAGAGTGTGCATGTTGACAAATCATATAGGCTAATATAAAGTGTTTATGTAAGTAACATTACAGAATGGCCCACATTTCTTTGAGAGCACCTGTTGAGTTTACCATTCTTTAGAGAGGAATTGTTGCAGTCACAAAACATTTGACCAGTGTGTATCCCTTTTTTATTCCTTATTCTGTAAAGCATGTAGGGGGCGTCCCATTTTCAATGATCACCCCTGAACTCTTATACCACAAAACATGGCACAGATGGCTTCCAATTCAGGCGTGGGGAGGAGACACGAGTGTGACATGTCTTTTAACAACTCTCCTGGGCACATTTAAAATTCCACAGGAGAGGGACATCCCTCAGAGGCTCCCTTGGTGACTTTTAAGAGAACATTCAACCTAATAGTCACACTCTCTTCTGTGAGGCCTTTATTCATTGCTGCAATAGAACTGTTTAGAAGCCTGCAATAGAACTGTTTAGAAGCCTGCAATAGAACTGTTTAGAAGCTTGTTATAGAATATATAACTGTTTAGAAGAACTGTTTATCACAGCATTAGGACCTTTATGTTCAGTGCAGTCCCTCAGAAGTAATCTGTTAAGGTTAGGCAGCAGAATAGAGGTTATATCCTCTTCTGGGTCAGTGTATGCAGAATATATTTATTGGTTCATTAACCTATTTACTACATTTTCTAATATTCTCCTAATATTCAAAAATCTCCCTCACGATGAACAAAGTATCTATCTATCTATCTATCTATCTATCTATCTATCTATCTATCTATCTATCTATCTATCTATCTGTCTAAACCGCATGCATTCTTTTTTCAGTTTTTTTTTTAATTCTCACAGTAGTTCCCTGTGCTGATCTTTGTACCCAGTGCACTTGATATAATTGGATCTACATAAAATTTAATTTCAGAAAATGCACATTTATGCACATTTAGATGGAGTTGTTGTTATTATTGTTGTTATTATTGAGAATTGAGAATGAGAATTCAGATTCGGGTTTAAATATTGCAATCTGTACATAAATCTGTGGCCGGATTTTATATGGCGGCAGAGGATGAGGCACAGCCATTCTAAAAATACACTTGGCAATCATTCACTCCTCACAATCTTACAGAAGATCAGGGTGCACGAAACTTGGTGGGCATGTAGCCTGACGATGACACGAAACAATTGATTTTCATTTTGATCTGTCGACTATCTCGAGAACCGTAGGGCCTAGGATGACCCAATTTTTTTGTATATGTTGGCCTCCAGGGGCAATGTCAACCCATCCCATTACCACTCATTTGATGTATAGTGCCACCTATAGTTAGAAATGAAAAAGCAAAACGAGGCATTGTAATCGCAGGTATCTTTGGCTGACAGGTTCAAAACTGCACAGAATTTGAAGTGTACGCACATAAACGCACACACACACACACACACATACGCATAAACACACACACACACACACACACACACACACCACACATACACACATAGTAGACATGAAGGCATACACACGCACGCACACATACATAAAAACACACATATGCAGGCAAACAGGCATACACACACACACATACACACACGCACAGACACATAAAACACACACGCACATATTACCCCCACACATAAGCGAAAACACACACACAGAGAAGCACACACATACACAAAAGCAAACACATACATGCACACACTCATTTACATACACAAAAGTTGCAAGAGTAGGGGATGGAGTAGGAGGTGGAGACAAATTGAAGGGTGCGGAGAGAATGTGCAGGTCTGAGTGGCGGTCATATTTTGTACCACTTTGCAGTACATCTAGTTTCAGTTGTAACCACAAAACAGATGGATATGCACAGAGCTCTATTCACAGTTGTGTCATAATGAGACAAATTCTGCAAAAAGTGTGTAAGCAATAGGAAAAAACTGTAAACTGATGCCATATGGTCTTGAATCATCTCTTGTTTCAACCCCTGGCCGACAGATGGCAGTGGGGAGGTCTCTGAAATCAATGGAATCCCCTTTACTGAGAACGAAGAAGAAAATATCGCGAGACGTTCTCACAAAAGTGATTTGATATTTGAAACATGGCGACTGAAGGCGACGCGGGCGGTGTGTCCGTTACAGAAACAGAGACAGGGGAGGGGTATGTATCTTTCAGAGAGTTAGTTCTAAAATAATGATCCGTTTTGATGTCTATTGAGTCACTTAAACTAAAATTTTAACGCTGAAGAATCTCTTTAGATTGGTGAAATGAAATGTTCTGAAGAATGAATGCATGCCAGTGTAAACAGAAGCTAGCTAGCTAACCTTAGCTGTAACCAATGCTAAGACGTTAGGCTATTATTATGATCATACATTGTTTATGAGTATCTTTTTGTTTAGGCCTTGTTGAACAACATTGCCACATAAACATTGGTCCTTTACTGTCATATTGCACCCAGTGCCAGCCAGTGTGAATGACAGGATGGATGGACATCTCATTGTTGTTGCCTCTGCAAAGGAAAGCCGGTTGACTCCACTTCCTATGCTATCGACATACGTTGAAAGGAAACTAAAGTATTATATTTCGTCTTTTCCAGCGATGCATCCTTTGGTGATATAAGCACAAATATGGAAACCGAATCCTCAAATGGCAAGGAGGCAATGGTAACGTTGCAGTGCTGTTATAAGTTTTATTATTTATTAGCATATTTATTTAAGGATGATGGAGTTATTAAGAAGTTGTTGCATTTGTTTTTCTGTAATAGTCAATGACATCTAGCATATAGCCAAAACAAAACACCGCTATTGCGAAACAGCTTTCTGATTGCTTAAGCACATTTTTTGTAATTATTGTCTATTTTTGCAAAACTCTGCACACAAATAGGAAAACCTTTCACCAAATCAGCAAAACATTGTACTTCTCTTGCAAAAGCTAACACACCTTGCTTAACTCTTTACACCTTTGTAAAAATGGTGTTTTCGTATCAAACAGTAAACACAAGCCATTACAATAATAAGCACACAATGTGGCAACTACACACTGATGGTATGAATAAAAAACACATCTGGCTTTTGCTTTCTCTGTGCACAAGGTAGGCTATGTCAGTTTGAGGTCATACTTTTGTCATAGTTCTGTAACCATACAGGGATCCAAACTTCAAGCATTGGTGTTTATTTACACACATCAAAACAAACACAAGTGTGTTTTTCCAAGTCGAAACGCAAAATAAATAAAAAGCAATTTCACTGAGAGAAAAAAAATCAGTCTGCATCGTGATGTCTCTCAATTTCGTCCAAGGCACCGGGGGAAATATATTCTGGAATGTCGTATCCAGGCCTGACATGATGCCTGGTCAATATCCCCACACATAAGACTGATTTTTATTTGCCTGTAAAAGGGCTATTTCTTACTCCTCTTACCCTTCCTCTTCCCCCTCCTCATCCTCCTCCTTGTCCTCTTCCTCTAACTTTACCTCCTTGTCCTTGTCGTCCTCTCCCTCTCGCTTCTTCACCTCTGCGTCCTCTTCCTTCTCCTCTTCCTCCTACTTCTTCACCTCCATGTCCTCTTCCTAGGCCTCCTCTAATTCTCACTCTTCTTACTCTTCCTGCTCCCTCCATTGTACCTATTGTACATTACCTGTGGCTTATTTATAGTGCTTAGGCTGATTGCAAAGTGAACTAATTATCTACAGTTTTCACATGAGAAAGTGTGCCAGAGAGTTGGCAAAATAGTGTGAATAATAGCCATACATGTGTATATTTTGGTAGGAGTGTGTTGATCATTTTGGAAATTGAGTGTAAAGCAGTGAGTTGTGTTTACAGTTCCACAAAAAGAGTGCTGTGCAGTGGATTGTACCTACAGTTGTGCAAAGTGTGTGTTACAAAATTGCAAACTGAGTGCAAAGCAGTGTTTGTGCTTTTAGTGAGTGGTTTTGCTATACGTATTAATAGTTTTAGAAATTGTGCAAAAAGAATCACGGTTAGCGTTTAAGCATTCAGAAAAAAACTGTAATACAATTAGTGATACTTTGTTTCTTTGGGATCAGGAGGCAGCTGGAGATGGTCCAGAGGCGGCGGAGACGCAAACGGGCTCTGGGGACGAGGAGAGTGGCGGGCGTCAACTCGGAGAGGTGGAGCTTCAATGTGCTCTCTGTATGAAGTGGTTCACTGCGGACACTTTCAAAATAGACACTTCGTAAGTCTCGTGCACATGCGCTGCACATGCGCTGACAAATGTAAGTCCTGATAACATAGGTACCAGTTGAAGGATGTTTTAACAACGTGTTTTCCCTCTGTTGTGGTCTTGGCTTCACAGAACCTGTCTTCCTTTCATGACCAACTATGTGTTTCACTGTAATGTATGTCATCACAGTGGCAACACCTACTTCCTGAGGAAACAAGCCAGTGAGTGACAGCCATGAGTCAATTCAAACATTATTAATTACATGAAGAAAAAAAAAAAAAAACTTCCCACATCTTGTAGGGAAAATTGCTGTATTTTTATTATAGGCAAAGTTTCATGTTCCCATGCATCAAAGTAATCTTTGAACATTTTCAGATCTGAAGGAGATGTGCCTCACCGCCTTGGCCAACCTGACCTGGAGGTCACGTACTCAAGAGGAACACCCAAAGACTATGTTTTCAAAGGATAAGGTGCATTGCTGGCTCAGTGGCTCTTCAAACATACCTGGATATGTTCTATGCAGAATAATGTGAATATTATCCAATGTGTCCTTGCAGGATATCATCCCTTTCATTGATAAATATTGGGAGTGCATGACGACCCGCCAGAGGCCTGGGAAGCTGACGTGGCCCAATAACATTGTGAAGACAATGGTAAGAGTACGGCCCTTTTATCAGCTTCTAAACACTATGTTTTGAGCAATGTTTAATTACGACACTGGATGTGAGTGTGGAAAATATTGATAAATGTAACCATATATCTTTGATATATGTGAGTGGAAAAGACTGATAAACGTAACCATATATTTTATAGTTTTATTGTGATGTGTGCTGTGTGTTTACATAATATAGACTGTATTGCCTCCTGAGTGTACCCATACCACACATTATCATAATATAGAATGTATTGCCTCCTGAGTGTACCCATACACACTTTATCAGTCCCTGTTCCAGTTAATTGAAGTCTGCTAGACTTATAAACAACTTTAATAGTTTAGGATGTGTTTTAGGATGTGTTTTTTTAGTTTAATGTGTTTAGGATCTACTTGACATACTAGATTATGACAATGACTGTAATCCTATCTCATCTTGTTTGTTGTGTTTTCAGAGCAAAGAGCGTGATGTGTTTCTGGTCAAAGAGCATCCTGATCCAGGAAGCAAAGACCCTGAAGAGGAATATCCAAAGTTTGGACTCCAGGACCAGGTACCTGCGCAGATATGTATATCTGCATCTACTGTTGTGTTTAAGTATAAGTATATATACTTTTTTGATCCCGTGAAGGGAAATTTGGTCTCTGCATTTAACCCAATCGGTGAATTAGTGAAACACAAACAGCACACAGTGAACACACAGTGAGGTGAAGCACACACTAATCCCGGCGCAGTGAGCTGCCTGCTTCAACGGCGGCGCTCGGGAAGCAGTGAGGGGTTAGGTGCCTTGGTCAAGGCCCACTGGTCGGGGCTCGAACCGGCAACCCTCCGGTTACAAGTCCAGAGTGCTAACCAGTGGGCCACGGCTGCCTGTGTTTGCAGCAGGTCACCCGACTGAAGCCCCGGATCTGAGTCTGATGGTCCGTTTATGTTTTGGCTTTGTAGGATTTGGCAAACATTGGTCCGTCATACGATACCCAGAAACAAACAACATCCGTGGCTTCTACAGGAGGTCAGAATGGTAAGAAAAATCACAGTGATTCAGGTGATTATACAACTTTTGGTTCATCATGCCTTCTCTATCAACAAATTATTATTATATGTTGCATAACATTAATTAAATGTCACCCAGTGAAATCTGCCCATGATATGTATTGGCCCTCATATATGAATCCTTTGTAGAGTCTGGCCTTGGTGGATTCATAGTTTTTCTGATCACCACAATAACATAGATCAATCTCCCCCACTGTTTCCACTCCTCTGTAATTCCCTGCCCTGAGAGACTTGTAATGGCTTTATATTGTATTCCAGGTGGATCAGCATTCTCAGGTGAATATGTGCAACATAGGAAGTGTCAGATTGTAACTGTACCCCTCTCCCTGCCTCCCCCCTCGCTTCTAGCCTCTGGTCTCGTTCTTGCAAGCTTGGCCTCTTTGTTTTTGGTTGATTGTGATGAAGATGAGCTTAGAGCTCCTGAGCGTTGTCTGTCGGCTTGCTCCTGTCGGGCTCCTTGATCTCCTCACAGACCTTGCCTTGATCTAATCCCTTGCCTGTGTGTGACTGCCTCTCTCCTGTCTGTGCCCACAAGCTCGCAATCTAACTGCCATAGCCCATGGCCAATCAAACCTTAGGACTTCTGCAGGAGATTGGATCTGCTAGCTCCTTACCAAATATGGAAGTTGCCATGGCGGTTAGATTGAGTGTACAGACCCCTGATGATACAGCGTTCTGTGTTCCCATGTCAGAATTCCAATGTGTAGGCTTACCTTTTTATTCTTGAGTAATTCTGTGATCGCAGATGTAGTTGTATAATGACCGTATAGTCAATGCATGTGCTTATTTTGAATTATGATCAAACCGGAACAATTCAGACGTCTGCAATAACTTCTTTCTTGAGTTCTTGATCTTAATTTTGCATTGTAGTAGAAGTTGCCTTAAATTTAGGCAGAATTGTGGTTTAAAACAAACCAAATATATTTATACAGGCAATGTAATCATGTCTACTGGTATTATGAAAATCACTGAACACATTTAATATCTATGGGCTGTTAGTTGATCACTGAACACATTTAATATATACGGACTGTTAGTTGGCACATGCTTTTAGATAGTGAGCGACAAAATTAACATACATATTGCAGACCAGCATATGCTGTGTTAGAGTGATGATTGGGGTATTAGGAACATTCAATAATATACAGTACCCTCCAGAATTATTGGCACCTCTGCTAAAGTTGACTAAAAACAGGTATAAAAAATAATCCATAAATTGGTGATTTATTGTACTCTCGCAATGAAAACAATGAGGAAAAATCCACCCTTGAAGGGAAGCAAATTTATTCTGAGAAAGGAAAATCTCATGAAGAAATAAATATTTTGAACGAAAACACGTTGCTCACAAATATTGGCACCCTAGAAAAATCTTATATACAAAACCTAACAGAAGCATTTTCCTATCTAATTTCAACTTATTTAAGTTAATCAGAGTGTCTTTGAACTTTCAGAAGTAGTTCATGACTTTCTTTTTCACTAAGGTATGAAAATAAAGTGACACAGAGGCTTAATCCTCTAGTCATTTTTCAACATCGGAAAGACAAGAGAATACACTAAATCTAAATAAAAACAAAGCGTGTTGACATTTGTAAGTAAGGGGATGTCTATAAAAACTAGGTACTTTGTTGAAAATGATTAACAGGTTGTTATCAACTGCAAATGTGACAAACATGCTTGGACAAGGACCCATGGTTTTCTTGCCCCCATGCACTTTATGGAGGATGGAAAGATGGAAAATTCCATAAGAACCACTGTTTGAAAGTTACAGAAAAAGGTATCATCTTGGGGTCACCAAGTCCCCCAAAAAATCTTCAAAAGTGACCTCACTGCTAATAGATTATTTAGAGGGCATGCCAGGTAAAGGCCTGTCCAGTCATTTAATTACCAATGTAAACGGCTGAAGTTACTGAATGGTACAGTGACTTTGTCTGGAAGTGTGGTCTATTGTCAAATGAAATGAAAATTGCGCTCTTTAGCTAGAAACACTTTAGGTGTGTTTGGCGTACATAGAAGAACGACTATAGTGAAAAGAACCCCATACCTAATGAGAATTATGGTGGAGGGGCTGTGCTATTTTGGGGCTGTTTTTCTTCCCAAAGGCCTTAGCAACCTAATTACGGTGCATGGTATCATGAACACCAAGAAAAACATGAACATTTTCAAAGGAAATCTGTCAATCTTTGCCAAGACATTAAAGGAATTATCCGGAGTAAAATGCACTTTAGATCGATTTACGGATGATTGGGAGTACATACGTTGAGTTGACATCCAAATCATGTCATTCGGATGTGTTTTGAGAAAGTTAGATGTCACCGTTTTTAGTCAAAGCTCGTTAGCGTGGAAGTGAGAAGGGCATATTATTTCACCGCTACAAAACGCTATTTTTATACCTCTTCTACAGTTCCAAACAACATTGCACTTACGTGGTAGTGAGTAGAGGGTCCCTAAAGCCAAACCGAAGTATCCCGAGGTCTTTATGTGGTCGGATAGAGAGTCCAGAATGAATTTCATCAAGCCAGTACCTTTCCGGAAATGTTGCCATCTTTGCTGCCATCTTTGCTGCCATCTTTAGGGGAAAGTCCGTAGGAGTCGATTGCCAAGTGTGCTCTGGAAATTCACAATTTCGTCGCCGTTTAAAAAAAAAAAAAAAAACACAGTCCAGTATTTCTTTTGAAATTGAAATGAAGTTGTATGGACTGGACCATGTTTTTTTTTTTTTTTCCCCTAAAGATGGCAGCAAAGATTGGATCATTCATCAGGTCAATGAACCAAAGCAAACGTCCAGATCAAAACAAATATGGTTTACTGAACACAAAATCAAGCTTCGGCCATTGCCATCTCAGTCCCCTGATCTAAACTTCATAGAAAAACAGTGGGGTGAGTCAAAGAGGAAGTGTGGACCTAGGAATCTGGACGATCTGGGGAGATTTGGTTAAGACGAACGGCCTTAAATCCCTTGCTTTGTATTCTCCAACTTTATGGGGTGTCATAGGAAAATATTACAAGCTGTTTTATTGGCAAAGGGAGGCTTAAGAAGGTATTACAAAATTTTTTTATTTCTTTATGAGATTTTCCTTTTTCTCAGAATAAATTTGCTTCCCTTCAAGGTTGGATGTTTCCTATTTTTTTTCCATTGTGGAATTACAATAAATCACCAACAGATTATGTATGATACAGGTTTTTAAGTTAACTTTATCAGAGGTGCCAATAATTCTGAAGGGTACTGTAAATGTAATTATTATAGTTTATTTTGTGACTTTAATTAACTTAGCTTGACCACTTCCCTGGGTTTTTGTCTGAATTCTGGCTGGCTCTCCACTTTTTGCACAACTAATGCTGCTTTACTTACCCCAGGCCTGTGTGTGTGTGTGTGTGTGTGTGTGTGTGTGTGTGTGTGTGTGTGTGTGTGTGTGTGAGAGAGAATCATTACTAGGGTATGCTCTTGACTGAGCCATGCTGTTTTTTGTCTCAGGTGGCATAGCTCCTGGAGGAACAGGCAAAGGCAGGGGTGCCAAACGCAAACAGCAGCAGCAACAGGATGGAGCTACAGCAGGCACCACCAAGAGGACCCGCAGGTGATAAGCACACACACGCACACACACGCACACACACACACACACACACACACACACACACACACTAAAATGTATATTTTCTATAGACACAGATGCAGTGATGCCCAAGGTATTTTGAACATCCTCACTCTTTTTACAGATATCATGTATATAATGTCTATGGAAACATATTTCATGATGGATGGTTTTATGTTGAGAAATATTTTGGCGAGAATCAAATCAGGACATTTGCATCAACATCTCCACATAGAAACATGAAATGATGAAGGGAGAGGGGCCCCTTTACCCTCTGACACATTTTTTCCATATAGCAAATGAAGGGGTTACATGTAACGTGACCTACACATACAAAAAACTAGAATAGGTTTTGAAATTATTTTCTTTCCTTCCTCCAGTGACCCTCTCTTTGCCGCTCAGCGCTTGCCCCCTCACGGCTACCCGCTTGAGCACCCCTTCAACAAGGACGGCTACCGCTACATCCTGGCCGAGCCGGACCCCCATGCGCCAGACCCAGAGAAGCTGGAGCTGGACTGTTGGGCGGGGAAGCCCATCCCAGGGGATCTGTACCGGGCCTGTCTGTATGAGCGGGTCCTGTTGGCCCTGCACGACAGAGGTAGGTCACACCACAGCAAGACCCTGGCTGGCCATGCCTGGTAATGAAAGAGGGTAGAAGAGGCTGCACTTTGCATAAGTTAAAGCAACACCAAAGAACTTTCCCTCTGTCGCACACACGCTATTTGTTTGTCCAGCACCGGCTTTGCAAATAACGATGTCCACAGCCCTCCTCCTTTCCTCCTGTTCTATACAATATTTTGCATGACTTATATGTATTGCGACATCAGATGCAAGTGAAATTTGTAGTGTCTTATGTCTCATTCCATCGAACTACAGATCCGCTACCCGATCTGGCAAACTTACATAGTGCGGTTATAGCCGATAGAGGGCCGCGAAGCGAATGCAGACTTGCCGTTCACCCTGTTACGAGTTGATGAACCACTAAAACGATTTTTTGAAACATTATTTTAAGGTATAAAAAACTCTTTGGTGTTGCTTTAAAGGTTGTATCAGCGATGGTGGGGTAACGTCACTTCTGTTGATGTTCAAACAAAACAGAGAGCTAGCTCACTACTCCCTCCCCCTCCCTCCCGTGTAATTGAAACTCTCCTGAATGCGCATCTTGTCGATTATTGGAACACTTTATTTTGCCTTTGAGTGGTTGGCAACACTTGTTGTTAGCAATTGTTTTTGTGTGCAGATCTCAGAGCCTAGGCTGCCTACAGAGATGCATTTTTTTGACGGCTTGCTTATGGGACTGGTAGCTAGTGAATCGTTAGGACAGATTAGATGAAAGTGATAATTCATGTTTGGGCCTTTTTTGGGCCTGCAACCTTTAAGGCCTTTTCCTCCTGCCTTTACTTAGTTACAAATTATGTCCAGTATTCAAGACTATAGAGACTGACTGAAGCCTGCTTCTACTCCTGCATGCCTGTTAGTGGCCATTACGATGGCAGCAGACTGTGTTATAGAGCAAAACGCCATTACAAGTTCATTTTTCTGTCTTATCCTATTCTCACAGCTGACTTAAGTTCATAATTCAATGACTAGTCAGTTGCTTTGGATACATGTGTCTGCTAAATATCTGTCTAGATATTTAGACAGAAAAGCATCATTTTAAGCAAACTGCTGACTTCCACTGTGCCGTTAGCTCCCCAGTTAAAGATCTCTGATGACCGGCTGACGGTGATGGGAGAGAAGGGCTACTCCATGGTGCGGGCGTCCCACGGGGTGCGTAAGGGGTCCTGGTACTTTGAGGTGACTGTGGACGAGATGCCCCCAGACACTGCTGCCCGCCTCGGTTGGTCGCAGCCACTAGGTGAGTGTGTTTGGATAAAGGTGTTGTGATTCTGCGAAAGAGCTCTCCTGAATTTAGTCATCCTTTATCCAACTACTACTACTTCTCATCTTACAGTTATTCATTTTTGTTATTTTTTCTATGTTTACCCATAAGTTAATTGTTGACACAAGTCTCATTTATTTATTTGCTTACTTACTTACTGTATTTACTTACTTGCTTATTAAACGTATGAATTTAATTAATTTGTGTGTGTGTTCTCAGGTAATCTACAGGCCCCTCTAGGCTATGACAAGTTCAGTTACTCGTGGCGCAGTAAGAAAGGCACCCGATTCCATCAGTCCATTGGCAAGCACTATTCCGATGGCTACAGCCAGGGCGATGTCCTGGGCTTCTTCATCGAGCTGCCAGATGAGACTGAGGTGGCTAAAGCCCTACCAGACACCTATAAGGACAAGGTATGCAAACACCCAGACCACTTCCAGGACTGCCAGACGTGCACTAGAGGCCCAGCCTTACTCTGGGGTAATGGCCATACCTCGTCAAATCAGATAAGGTTGTTGCTGCACTGTCTCAGATTTTGTCCAAACCTTGTCTATATCAAGAATGGATCCCAAAACCAAGCCCTGTAAAAGACTCCTGTTCAATTTCCTCCTGTTCTATATGCCAATACACTGTGGAAGTAGCTCAGTGTATTAGCATATAGTGTACAAAATGCCAATTTTGTACCACAGACAAATAAATAGTCAAAATCATTGTTTTACCTTTGTTTCAAATCTCGGCCCTTAAATGAAAGATGAGTCATACTGAGAACATGTTTGTCTTCAATCCTCCAAAGTTTGAGCTGGCATTTCTGAGAGCATGAAAATTACACAAAATCAAGGGTGAAAACATGTATGAAAGCGTTTACAATTTTTAAAGAATTTAACAAAAATATTTTACAGGTCTGACCGTCTTACTTAGGGACCTAAATATTAGGTAGACAAACTTTGAGCAAAATTTGAGATGGAGCAGCAACCATCTTCCTGGATTCTGTCTGATTTGACACGGAATGACCCGCATCCAAACATCCAGACCACTTCCATACTTAATGGACCGCACCAATCTGTTAGATCAGACTTCCGCCAGAGGCCCCACCTTACTCTGGGGGATCCTACCCTCATGTTATCTAAATTCTTATCTAAAAAGCATTATGGGAGTAGTTCATTTTATTTTCCAAGAAAAATATAGAATGGTTTAACGAGAGAGTAGTGCGCTCAGCTGAACGTACTATAAGAATACTCCTAAGAGCCCAAAAGATTCTGAAGGACTCTTCTCATCCTAACAATGGATTATTCCTACCGCTGAAATCAAGAAGACGCCTATGTAGTCACAAAGCCAGAACTGAGAGACTCAGGAGAAGTTTTTATCCTCAGGCCATCCGAACTCTTAACTATACTGACTTTGCACACATTCACTCCGCAGCACTCTCAAACATTTCCAAACTTTGAACTCACACTATACTGACTTTGCACTCATTCACTCCTCAGCACTCATGACCCCACCCCCCACCCACAACCCCCCACCCACACACACATACCTACATGACTTTTAGCACTTTTACATCCCTCTCCCTATGCTACAGACATTTTATTTATTTTCTTATTTCATCACACATCAAAATACACACACACACACACACACACACACAGACATATCTGACTTTCTCCAACTTTTGCACATCTCCATATAACTTTTTATTTATTATTTTTGATTTCTCCTCCATCTACCCATGTCCTTGATTGCCTAGCCTTTCTGCCCCCCCCCCCCACCCCACCCCCATCCCCAACACACACACAAAAAACACACACACTTACATCATCACTGTCATCACCTCACATACATACATACAATACACTGCTTGCTACAGTAAGCCTCCTCTACATACCCCCCCCCCCCCCCATGAGGAAGCTTTTCATTTGGGTTAGCCCCTTGAGCCGTGGATCTGCCCAAGGTTGTCTGTAGAGCATCACAGTGTTATTGTAGCTGTGATGTACTTGTTATCTTTTTGTCAGATTTGAAGTCACAGTTTGCTCAGCTCAGTTTGATCGCTCAGTTTGTTGTTGTTAAATACACAAAGACACATAACTGTTGAGATTCCTTTACTAATCAGGAAGTGTAAGTTAAATGTTGTGTTGAAATGTCTTACAGGCCTTGATCAAGTTCAAAAGCTACCTGTACTTTGAGGAGAAGGATTATGTGGACAAGGCAGAGAAGAGCCTGAAGCCGGTGAACAGCAGCAAAGTAAGTGTTCTGTATAGGGCTTATTCTGGCCAATTTGCCCTTTCACCTCTTCATTAGCCAATCATATTGACCGTTTCAAGAGAGTTCCATTGTCAGCATCATAGGTGTTCCCACAAGACTTTTAATATTACATATGTTATCTTAATGAAGCGGAAGTAGATTGGGAACAAAATATAACATTCAAGCATTGTTTTTGTTTTTCTTGTTGAAATAAAAGGGTCTATAAAGCATTTAAGTTTTGGGGGGCGCTGTGGCGCAACTGGCTACAGCGCCCATACCACATATGGGTCCGTGTGCCCACGGGGACCCGGGATCGAGTCGGACCCGGGTCATTTCCCGATCCCAGCCCATCTCTCTTCCCCACTCACTTCCTGTCAGTCTTCATTGTCCTATCGGATTAAAGGCATAAAAAGCCCCCCAAAAAATATTTGGAAAAAAAAAAAAACATACACAAAGTTTGGAATTGGTTTGCTTTTCTCGACAGGTCCTGAATTTCTTGTCCTCTTGAGTGTCATTTGACAGACATTCTGATAGTTTGATGAAAAGCAGAAATGATAAGGATCTTCGTTGTCTCACCCTTTTTTTTTTTTTTGCCTTTACAGATGGTGTTCTACAAGAATGGCGTGAGTCAGGGTGTGGCATTTGAGAACCTGTTTGAAGGTCTCTACTTCCCTGCCATATCACTGTACAAAAGCTGCACGGTATGCAACAAGACAGTTTCAGATTACATAAGAAATCAGGGCTTTGCATAGGGGAGATTGATACAGTTTGGGAGGCAGGGGGCATACATTTTACAAACTGAATTAGCATTATCCTTACAGGCGAGGTGTCAATGAAAGACATAACATAGTCTTTACTTAAGTTGATTTTTACATTTTCGAGAGAGAGGTCCTAATGGCATATTTTTTAAACGACTGTGGTATTCTTGCAGTAGTGAGTGAGTGAGTGATTGCTCCCCCATCATGCTGTATGCCTTTTTATGTACTTCAGGTGTCTGTGAATTTTGGACCACACTTCAAACACCCTCCAAAGGACATCAAATACCAGCCTGTGAGTACAGCAAAACCACAATGCGTTATTGCATTCCTTGTGATATGAGTGATTTGTACCTAGGGCAGTAAGAAGCCATTATGCCTTTGAGCAAGGCACTTAACTCTAACTGTAATGCTGTATTAATACCTAATGGTAATTAGATTTCCATGCAACGTCACAGAAAAATGTGTGCGCAATTTGCGCATCTTAGGGGCAGACAGCAGCAGGAAGCAGCATAGAACATCATACAGAAGCACTCTCCACGAAAAGATAACAAGGAGTTTCTGTGTTGTAGACCACACAGAATGTTCAATATTCCTAAAGGAATGCATGCCTTTGCCAAAAAACGGTGGAGGTTATTTTATCTTAATAATGTAAATGAAAGACACACTCTGAAATGAAATGTTGTTGTTATTATTGAGACCACAAGAGTATACAAACCATGCCAAATCTAGGTTACAGTAGCCGACTATTAGGTTAAGTTTCTAACGTTGTGGCCGGGCACTGAGTGTCCCTTGCCCTGTGGCTGCGTGGGCATCTAGTAATGTTGGTAAACAGGAAACCCGTCTATTGATATCTGTTAAGGCCCAAGTGTACTTCTACGCATCCGGTGTACGCACTGAACAAATTACGCAAAAATCGCCATAAGTCTGGCCTTTGCATGCTGCAGCACGATTTTAATGTCTGTACGGATCTTGCGTATTGCCTGTGCGAAACTGGATGTTTAGTACAACACTGATCCAGTAGATGGGAGATGTGCACATAGATAAGCACCACTGTATGACGTACAGCATAACCCTATGCGCAGGAGTATAGACCCTTTCAACAATAAAAACAAAAACAATGCTTGAACATTCTATTTGGTTCCCAATCTACTTCCTCTGCATTAAGATAACATATGGAATGTTAAAACGGAAGCCTTGTGGGGCCAACTATGATGCTGATAATGGAACTCTTGTTGCTTTGGTCACTTTGGATATTGCTTGGACATTAAATACATGTGTCCTGTTTGCAGATGAGTGACATGGGCTGGGGTGCTGTGATCGAGCACACGCTGGCGGACATTCTGTACCATGTGGAGACAGACGTGGACGGCCGCAGCCCGCACTGGGAAGGCTAACCGCTAACAGCATCTGCACCTTCCCTCTTTTCTCTCTCTCTCTCTTTCTCTCTCTCCTGTCTGTCCCTCTCTCTCTCACCCTCACTCAGTCACTCACAGAAACATGGTCTGGATCCTGATACTTAAATCAAGAGAGTTAAAGGGTCCAGGGCAGTATCAGTTTACTTTTGGACACCTTCAGAGGTAAACAGACTGCCGTAGAACGCTGTAGATGACACTTCAGCTGAAACCAATATGTTTGGCCTTTCCTTTCTGCAATGTATGTGACAGAGATTTCATAAAGAGGAAAAAAACAGTCGTCAGTAGAGTTACCCCCAGTGGTGATTGGTGATTGGGTGTAGCGATTAAAGGTATGTACAAAATAGTAATATTGTATATGGTGCCATTTATGGGTTATTGCAGATCTCCCAGTGTTGGTCTTTATTGTCGTCAGTGCCGTAGTCTGTTGAATGATTGAAAGCATCCACCTCAGAATGTAATCTGTGGTGGCTGAAGACAGGTCAGTCAGTGATGTGTATGTCTGTAATGTGTTAAAATACTTTCTTGTGTGTGTGGTAGTTTGTGAAAAAAGTGATTACTTTTTTTGTTTATTTTATACAGAAAAAAAAGTTTTTTTTTTTTTAATAAAGTTGTCTTAAAACCATTTAATGGGATTTGTCATTCCCAAATGGTCAAACTCAGTATTATACAAGATGGATGGACAGAACAGTATAAATATACAAAAATCGATGTATATAAAAGAAAACAAAAGACAAAACATAAAAAGGCACATTTTCTCTCGCACATTCATGCAACATACTGTGCGCCTCTAAAGGGCAGTCCTGACCAGGTCTTCTGAACTTTGCCTGGTTGGCGAGTATCCTCTCTCTTTCTCCTTGAAATAATTCTGAAAAAAAGGAGAGCAGCAAAAATCCATCAGTTAGCAGAGGTGCAATAATGTGGAATTTCTGGAATGGCACAGTATTTACATGCCTGCTGGGTTTCTTGCTTAACCTTTGTGGTTTTCAGTAATGACTAAGAAACGTCCCTGACAGACAATTCTCTTCACCTTTTTTAAGATTTGTTAATATATTGAGTATGAATGTTATTTGTGAATATAATGAGTATGTAGTATTATTTGTGAATATAATGAGTATGTAGTATTATTTGTGAGTTACCTGTCTCTTGAAGAGCCGGTGAAATAGGGGCCTTCTATGTCTCTGTAGGGGATGTGATGTGTGTTTGGGCTCGGGAGCCTGACTCCAGTCCAAGTCCGCCGGTCTGTGCCCATTTTGGCCAAAATAATTCAGCTCCTGAAAACACTCGGACTCGATCATCTGTCAGGAAGGAGATAGAAGAGAGTACTTGGTTCAGCAATGAATATCTCTGAAGTCAACTGAGTCTGCCTCGATGGCTCCTGTACACCTGTTGAGGTTCCAGTCATTTTAAACAACACCAGATTCAGCCCTACTTCAGCAACTGAGGAACTTAGATGTTTTGATTGGAGGTAATAATAGGGATGACTAAGCTCTATACCTCATTTTGCCACGGGATAGGTCTTGCCCCAGTGTTGAATTTGGCATAAAAATCCTCGTCCGTCACATCCAGGCTCACTCCTCGTGTTGCTGAGAACTGCTCTATGTCGAGCACATCCTGACAATACACGGCTCTTGGCTGGAGTATAAGAAATGGATAAACAAAAGTGTAAAAATAGATTCGGTAGTGAGCATCTAGTGAATTTATTTTTTTTTTTTATTTATTTTTTTTTTTTTTTAAAGGAATGTTGTATATCAGGCAGGGATTAGGTATGTGACATATATCCTTCATCTTTGTTTACGAAACCAGTCTTTTGGTGCATTCAGGGCACTTCGGAATGACAAGGACCGCCCCCATGGCTACTTTGTTTTTCCCGACAGCAAGTGTTCATGTGATTTGCCGTCAGAATGTGTGACAAACACGGATGCCACAGCAAAGGTTAAAACATACACTCACTAATCCTAAACAAACAACTGTATTTGCTTAAAATATACTGTAAGACGCTCGTGAAAGAAAGATATGCAGCTTTCAAGTGACAAAAACGACAAATTCCCAAGTTCACATTAAAACTGTTGGACATGAAAGGCCATATGGACTACAAACGAACTACAACGTGACGACAAAAGTGATGACGAGCCCCTAACTGGGCAACTCTGTTAGCAAAATCTAGCCCCAGTTTCCGACCTCTGACTCACACATTACGTGACGTGAATGACGCGGAATGATGATGTTTTCACTCGGAGAAAGGTTTTTCCGAAGCCCATGAACGCTAGGTTTGCTAGTGCTAGTGTTAACCTGGGTAATTGCTGCACAGCTGATACTGTGGAGGAGGAAATTAGATGCACGGAAGTTGATACTGGGGATTTGAACGAACCATGGTTTCTAGAAACTTCTTCAGAGCTGACAAAAAGAATATAGAAAGGGAAACGTTCTACCACAGGAGGGAGGGAACTTACATCAGGCTGAAATGGGGGCTTCAGCATTCCAGCCTCCAGCAGCCGGAAGTTGACGTCCTTGAAGAAGGGGTGACCTTTGACCTCTGCAGCCCCCTCTAACTGACACCCCAGCCGCTGGGAAGGATTTTTGGCCAAGAGCTGATCAACATCAAAGATGGGAAATGTGAGGGAGAACCCCATATTTGGATTGCTTAAAATTGCTTAGACCTCCCATTTGGCACCACTGACAATATTTACAAATATAGCCCATTTCACAATTTCTGCACAAAAGTGCATTTTTACACAATATGTTTGTTGACAGCACACAGCCGGAAATTTCAGTGGAAGTTGGTTTACCTAGTGGTGAGATCTTGTGAAATGGACTAATTCAATGTTTCTGCATCAGTCAAGTGCATGTCAATCATGTGAAACAGTAACAGCAATACCACATCATCAATGTTGTTTCATTACTGATTGAAGTATTCCCACTCAATTTCTCAATTTAGTCACTGAACAGCCCATATGGTGTCCATGAGAGGTCACCTTTGAGCAGATGGCTTTGGTGTCTGCAGTGAATCTGAACCCATAGCGCTCCTTTGTCTCCAGGACCCTGTTGTCCATTTCCTTCCTATCCACACGTTCCTTGTGGCTACGGAAAGGAGAGGATCCTTCTGTCATCTCATAGATGAGGCACCCCAAGCCCCACCAGTCAGCGCTAAAGTCATAACCTTTGTTCTTTATCACCTCAGGTGCTGTAACAACAACAACAACAATTTAAAGTTGAAACTTGATCATTTGCATAAGCACATTCACATTACACATGCACATTATACAATCATGTTCACATTTTACACACACATTACAAAAAGCATAATCTCACATTAGACTACTATTCAGAAGATTGCATTTAAAGTGTCTATAGAGAACACACATGTGTTATGCACACTCTCTTTAAACTATAAGCAAAGTCCTTTTAGGCAAGTCCCTCCACTCGGCGGCCATATAGCAACGCTTTTTGGGCACTCATCGGGCATCCTATTCAGCAGGAATGCGTGTGCGCAAGGCTTCACGACACCAATCTTGCTCCAGCGGCGAGTTCACAACACATGATTGGCAAGATGTCTTCACAACACACCACATGATTGGCTCAATGTATTTACATGTCAACGTTTTGCCGAGGAAGGGGTGGGATATGTGTAGACAACGGCGTTACAAACTAACCCCATGCATTTCTATGGAGGATTTTTTGAGTGCTGTGTCTCCTCATTAGAAAGTCTCTGCTATAAGTCATTTGGACTGAACTCAGCACATACCCATGTAACCAACTGTTCCCACTCTGCCATGAGCTTCCCCATTCTTGGTCAGTGCGACGGCAAGACCCAGGTCTGATATCCGGATGTGTCCTGTGAACACCATTCAGCAAAGTACAAGTTGCATTCATAAAATGTTTCTATATTTAGGGCCAGATCATTTGAATGCAAATGTAAAAGAATGCTAAAAGAATTTTTCAGTGATCACTTCCTGGAAACATTTCTGCCTGTTTGGGTTGGGCGCAGTGTATGATAAAAGGACTTGATCCTGCTTATGACAAGAGACCCAGTCAAGGAAAAAGAAGGTGATGAAAATACTTACCATCGTCATCCAAAAGAATATTCTCAGGTTTTAGATCCCTAAAAGTGTTGAAAAATAATAAAAAAGTCATATTGATGGATGTATTTGTAACATAAAGGCATAATAAGTTGCCACTGAAAACCTACCAGGGAGGGTTGTATTAATGGATGTCTATATGACATAATGGCAAAATGGTAATTGTGGATCTGATATGTGTAATGCTTCTTTATTTACATGTACTGATAACATGCACAAAAAGTTAACAACAAAGCTGGAGAAGAAATAAGTAAACACACAAGTAAATAGGAAAGAGGAAAGAGGAACAGTGCAGAATAGTACGAACCGAAAAATTGCATATTTGTGTGTGCAATAAACAAACGCAGGCAAATACTGTGCGTCACCTGTAAACGATGGACTTCTGATGGAGATGCTCCAACCCGCAGTAGACCTGAGCAGCGTAGAACCTCACCCTCTCATTGCTGAGGCCAGGCAGGCCTATGTTGTAAATGTGGAACTTCAGGTCTCCACCGCTCAGCAGCGTTAACACCAGGCAGAGAGCGTCTTTCGTCTCATAAGCGTAGGCTAAACTGACCTGTGGCACAGAGTGAAATTAAATGCCTATTTTGTTCCAGATCTCAGGTTGTTTCTAGTAAAAGAATCGGAGCATACAGCCCTTTGGCAGCATGGTTTCACAAGCAGTTAAAGGTACAGTCCACAATCCCAATCTCATACACTTTTTTTGTCAAATTCAGAGTTGCTTTTTGCAGTCCTAAATAGCTAGCTATTCAGTGTAAGCAATCAAAAAACCTCTCTGTTCATAAACAGACACATAACTCAAATGAACTATGAACAATTCCAGCCAATCAACACATTGCTTTAGATACAGAGGGAAGGGATGTCATTTGATCGGGTGATTTAATTGCATGCAATTGGATGTTCATCTCAAATATCAACAACCTTTCATTGGAATTGTACTTTTAATATTTTAAAACACCCAGCATTTACTACATTGATTTTGACACATACAGTAAATATTATATACATAGAGAGCACAAACTTGCAAAAATATATGCAATATATATCGCATGACATATTCTGTAAATATATATTCATTCTGTCCATACAAGTTGTACAATAGAGGAAGCTAAAATGAAAATCATATTTCTTTCATAATAGCTGGGGTGGTACCCAGCTTTACTGTTGTTAAAACACGCCACATGTTATGTTGCACAATGTTAACTCAGAAAGAAAAAAGGCCGCACTTTGCATATATGTGTTTTATTGCACAATTTGTGCAATAAAACACATATATGCAAAGTGCGGCCTTTTTTCTTTCTGAGTTAACATTTAAGTTTGGCCAAGCACTCTCAAAAAAGTAACATAAGAGACTGAGTGAAGCCTGCTCCTACCATATACTTTATGTTGCACAATGTTGACAAAATTGGCAAAGGGGCAGTGACATACATGTCAAACGTATCTATGGCATGATGTGACCTATATGTCAAACGTATTTATGGCATGATGTGGATGGAGCTGGGGATTTCTCACCACAAATCGGCTGTTGACCATCTCCAGGATCTGCTTCTCATTGAGGGCCAAGGACTCTCCATGGCGCTTCTTTATTCTCTTCTTTTCCAGCTTCTTGCATGCGTACATAGTCCCTGTTGCTCGAGACTGAACAGCACACACCTGCATATAGAAAAGAGAGCTATTTTAGACTGATGGTAAAATTAAATAATTTCTCATGTTTTATACGACGAGTATTAAGGCCACACATATATATATTTTTGTTATGACGAGATTAAAATATCATGTCGACTTTATTCTCGACTCTAAAAGAGCGAGGATTTTATTGTTGCTAAACCTGATTCTTTAGTACCCTACAATTTCACCAAATCATCTAGGCTACACAAGGCATTTTGTTGAGTCGTCGGCCAACTGATTGAGTCTGAGATTGACTGTCCGGATTCAGTGGCAGCTACTGTGGAGCGGTCGCTCTCTCTCCAAACTAGTTTTGATGGACATGACAAGAATAAAGACTTAATGTCGAGATTAAAGTCAACATGATATTTCAACTTTATTCTCTACATTTCGAGTTTAATGACGACATGTCGAGTTTAATGTTGACATGTCGACTTTAATCTTGTCATGGCAAATTTTGTTTTTTTCCTTCATGTGTGGCCCTAATACGCCGTTGTAGTTTTATTTATTTATTTATGTATCATTTATTAAGCAAGTATTTCAATTTGAAAGGAAACAATACCTCCCCAAACCCTCCTTTCCCCAAAATTCGGTACTCTCTGAATAAGTCTTTTGTGATTGGCTTCCTGAGAAGAAAAAACAAAGAAATACTGTTATCAATCATTCATTGCTGTTTGAGACAGCTGAAAAACTTTGAATTGTTTTCTTGCTTGTTTTTGACACTGACCTCTCCACCATCTTCCACTGAAGAAAACGGTCAAAGTAAATGCTGTTCATGTAATCTGCAAAGGGTTCTTCCTTTAAGTAGTCATGAATGGCCCTGTGGGGACAGTAAAGGTCCTTTCAGGTCAAAACCTACTGTAGTGTCATTAACATTAGGTGAGATCACCAACGATTTTGGTTGCAATGGTGTTGCAATCATTTATGATGTTTGGCTTGTAGGCAAAAGCAACTTTGCAATGAATACAGTAGCCTTATCTCGGGCATTTTGCATACAGCGAGGAAGTGGCTAACCTTCTGCAGTCGCTGAACACGTCTTTGTAGGGATTACTCTTGAGGTTCTCTGTGCATTGCTGTCTATGGCTGTCTACGACCTGTTGTACACAATCAGGAGACTAAACACACACACACACATGCACACACAGCGAGAGAGAGAGAGACAGAGACAGAGAGATGGTTAGGATGACATTTCCCAAATCCTCCTGACTATAGCTATATGTGCACCCTAAATCTTGGATACCTGTTTATTCAAGTATTGATCGATGATGCTCTTGCCTCGGCTGATCCGTTCCTCATCAGACATTTGGTTATAGCTGTCCTATAGACATACACATGAGACAATTCAGCAATCACATCTATTCAAGACTCTTGCACCAATAAACTACCAAATAAAGCTGGGCTCAATACAGTACCTAAAGTGAACACAGGCGCAGGCACGGTCAACTTCAAAAATAAATCCCTCTCTGTGTGCAAATTAGAAAAAGACTTTTCTTTTTAAAAAAACTAAATGCATTAATACAGTACCTATCGTCATGCACTGTTTTGGAGCAGGAACTATAAATGTATTGCTTATAGTATGCTGATATGCATGTGTCTGAAACAAGACTGACAAGTGATTTCTAATATATCTAAAACTGTAATATAATCTGGTCTTCAGCCCTATTTCCTCATGTTTCCCAGGTACGGTGAATTTGATAAAAATCTGTGTGAGATTTGACGTCATCAACACAACAAATCGTCTGCAGCAATGTGACAACTTGTTGAAGAATTTGTGCACGCTATTCAACTTTAATACATTTACTTGCAGAGTTAAGTAATTTATAACTTTGGAATAAGGCTCTCCTCACTATTTTTCTCACGAACCATGCTACAAACAAGCACAATTGTTAAAAACATCAGGTAGACCTATTGAGTGAATTCAGTCAGATGTGTTATATTTGGCTATGGTTATGTACGCTTTTGTCCAAAGTGACTTACAGAATATGAACATTACAATGTTTAACAGTAACACTTACAGTAACAGTTTACAAAATGTTGGTTAGCCTACATAGAGCAGAATAGTAACAATAATATCAATACAATATCAAATATCAATAATGAATATAAACAAGACAAATATACAAGCCATTACTCTACAAATCAATTAATTAAGTGTAAATTGAACAGATAAGTCCCCTCTTAAAAAACGCAAAACTATTGCAGGAACGCAGAACATCAACGAGGAACCACCGAGGAAAAGAATCTTGAATCCTATGTGTCCTATAAGCCAGAGGGATTTGAATTTGAATTCTGGCTGCTATAGGAAGCCAATTGAGAGTAACTAAGAGATTTTCATGTGTCCTCTTTGGCTGATTAAAGACCAGGCGTGCTGCAGCATTCTGAATCAACGCAGGCAGGCCAGCTAACAATGAATTGCAATAGTCCAGTTTGGAAATAGCCATGGCCTGTACAAGAAGTTCTTTGGAGTGCTTATATCATGTGATCATGAATTGTCCTATATCTATACATAGCCTGAACAGTCCATGTCCATGTGTATACCTTTCAGTCCTACAATTTGTGCATTAGTCAATGCCCAACACGCACAATACATAAAGATTATTATATACAATGTGATGTACAACATGCTATGACATACAAGGCCTACACACTCCTCATTCAAAAGGGCTTTTACCATTGCATCAAGCAAACATATGCATCTGTCCAGCTCTGGGTCACTCTGACAGTGGATACGGAAGAGGGCCTTCCCAATAGGCTGCACATCACACAGGCTGAAGTAGTCCCGCTCTGAAACACAAGTGCAACTCTCTTACTAGCTATACCACCTTTTTTTCTTTTCATTTCATTTTTCTGATGGAAAAAGCATGATTCTTCACCTAAAAAGTCACAACAACAACATCATGCATGGGATTGTTATTAACACCTGATCCCCTATACTGCGGACATCGTTGAGCATTAGATCTGAAACAATACTGTGAAAATCAGCAAAACTGCATGGAGCTTCAGACAGACAAACCCCATTCCCCAGCTGCAGAACCCACCGATGTTGTCGGCCAGGTCCCTGCACTCGCTGACGTGGGGGAAGCGCAGAAGATCTTTCCATTTTCTGCTCCTGCCTTTCCGTTTACCACCGCTGCCTGGGAACCAGTGGAAAATGTATAGTTGATTCAAGTTGGTGTAATTAGTGACATATATGTCTCTATTACTGCTCTCGTACTTAGGGAGCACGTCTACTAACTAGATGCAAAGGATCCGAATCATAAGACCCCATTAACCGTATAGTGTATGCCAATGTTTTCAGTGTGAAGAGGAAAGAGGAAGTAATGGTTCTCTGTCTGACAAGTGAGTGTTTTTTGTGTGAAATAGTTACACATATTAATGATAAATGTGCTATGTGTGTTGTGTGTAAATGTGGATGTGTGTTCTCCTAACCCTCCGGTTCTGTTCGTGGTCAAATGTGACCGATTGACAATTCTTTTCTCTCAAAAATATTGTTAACTTATTCTGATTACCATGAGGCTCCTTGAGTTTGTTAACACAGGGTATCTGAACACACAAAACAAATGTTGATAATTTCTATAACAATTTGAGTGCTCTATTTAACTTTAGAACACCCATGAGTATTTCCGGTCAAAAATGACCAGCCATTAGAAATGAATGGGTGAGAAAATGGTCAGTGTATAAAATTGAGTCCAGGCACATTATTGATCAGATGGACTGTATATGTGCTTCTGTACATTAAAACACACACACAAACACACCCTCACTCCCCCTCTTTGCTTCTATGCCAGTCCTCACTGGAACCTTTCCCCAATAGAATCTTCCCCTTTCTGACGCATGAGCTCAGGTCAATGAGGCCCACAGGCCATAAATAGCAAATGGAAGTTCATTACTGGTTATATTCAATAGAACACAAAATCTATCACAACATTAGATGATAGTATGTGTTTTGCTATGGATTTCTAAGTTATAATGCAGCGGCCATTTTTGACATAAAACAAACACAACAGGAGGAGTACACTCAGTGGAACTTGTAGTAAAGAAACACGTGTAAACACACAAAGCACACGTTACTCAACAGGAGCAATGTCAGCAACCAGACAAACCAGTCATGGATGCAGTGCTAAACAGAGTTCATAGACACATTCCTGCACCATTCACTAATCCAACTACGCTTTTTTTAGCACACACAATATATTTTTAATCGAAGGCTTAATGGACACCAAATGTTATAAAAATCTCTAGAATAAGGTTGGGTTGCCTTCATAAAGGCCACAAGTAAATCCTTAGAGCAGTCTAAAGAAATGAACATCTAAGAATCATCATGTTTTAAGTTTTTATTCTTTTACTTCTTTAAATGTATTTACAAAACACAGAGGTGAAAAGGAACCAAGCTTGTTCATGATGAAACCAGAGACACCCTTGTGTCAGTAGTAACCTATTATAACCGATTATTCCTCTCCTTGTCTGACATCATGAGTTGATTTGAAACTGGGAACACAATACAATGAAGGAATAGAATGCATGAACTAAAAATACACTTGTCAGCCAGCCAATCAACTGATGAAGCGGAGTGGTGGGAGGGGCCTATCATTCCTTATCAGTTTCTATGACTGAGTTGCTTGTCATGTTCTGAGTAATCCTTGGCATGCTTTATTCCTAAAATACAATGGGCGGTTTCCTTCCTTGTCATGCTTTATTCCTAAAAGCATGGGCGGTTTAAAAATAGATCCTGGTATGATATTCCCCCTTGGAGGGAAAAAAGTATGCAGAAACAAGCTATTTAGAATTAACCTAAATTAAAAGGCCTTATGTCACATATTGGGTGCATATGCAAATACTTTTGATCTCACCGTAATACGAAAGATTTTGTTCAGTGTTTGTTCAGTATTTTGCTGATGTAGAAAATACACATACTCTTAATCATTGACATATTATATTAGTAATATAACATTACACTTTATAGCCTACATTATGCCCTTCTTAATGAACCTCTGCAGCAACTGCACACAGCTCACTTCCATGTAAAACAAAGCACACTAACATGGCATAAAGAAAGAGCTGCAAAATTCTTTCGTGATTCTAAATTTAGCTCCAAGTAATGTGTACTCTGACGTTGAGGACAGACGAGGCGAGGCTAGATTAGTGTTGAGAGAGGTCAAACCGGTTTTTTGACCTCAAACTGATTTATGAATGCAGTCAACATAGAGTGAACTCCTTGCATTCTTGTTAAGTTAAATGTTTTCGCTGCTGAGCACAGCATTTCATACAATTTGGTTTGTCTATCTCTTTCAGGAGGATTATAAAATAATTATAAATTTTCATGGAACTTGGTGGAGGGGTGCTACATTGAAAAAGGAAGAACCTGTAAACTTAGAAAAGGAATAGTCCATATAATTGCATGGCAAATGACAAAACTGTGGACTAAGGTGTGTTTCCAGCACATTAAACTACACGTCTGTCTGTCTACACATCTTTTTCTAGACAAGAAAACCTCTGTGTGCAGCAGATGGAAAAGTAAAAGATGGCACTTGCTGCATGCAGCTTTTCAGAGCAAATACACATTGTAACATCATGCCCAACAATTTTGGACCCACAGCTCTCTTCATTGCCTGATCAGATAGTATAGTATAGATACTGTTTTGATCCCGTGAGGGAAATTTGGTCTCTGCATTTATCCCAATCCATGAATTAGTGAAACACACTCAGCACACAGTGAACACACAGTGAGGTGAAGCACATACTAATTCCGGCGCAGTGAGCTGCCTGCTACAACAGCGGCACTCGGGGAGCAGTGAGAGGTTAGGTGCCTTGCTCAAGGGCACTTCAGCCGTTCCTACTGGTCGGGGTTCGAACCGGCAACCTTCCGGTTACAAGTCCGAAGTGCTAACCAGTAGGCCACGGCTGACCCAAAATGTATGTAGGCCTGTAGATGTAGGCCTACAGTGTAAAGCATGCACTAGCAACCAAATGATCACTTTAAAGTAGACAACTGAATAATGCACTTTGCATACTGAATGGAAGGAAGTAGCCTATGTGCGTAAACTGCATCTGCATCTGTTTATCAGATGTTTACTTTTATTCATCATGAATTATTTAGAAACTACTCAGTTATTTCTGATAACATAAACACAACATCTTAAACATGAAACCATAAGACAGCAAGACAAAGAATTCTGATAGAGAAAATACTGCCTATACAGACGCTTTTATAGTCTTACCTTCTCTAGCCTTCAACAGAGCATTGTTTGCCACCATATTTTCTATCTCCATTTAGACGATAGCACCAACCAATTGATCGAAAAAGAAAAAATATAGGCTAGGCTATATATATCGGGGTTCTCCTCAGCAACCTTTTGATCGCATCCAAACGATCAAGGCATCGGTCAAACTTTTCTTTGCCATCAATAAGTGTCACACAAATGATTTTGTCAAACCATTATTAGGAAAAAAGGAAACTGACATGATAAGTCACCCAAAGAAAGCTAATTTGTAAGTCTAGGCTACTACATGCACCTACATGGCTACTCTCACGCTCACCTGAATGACAGGTAGTGAAACTCAAACTGCTTTAGTCACTGTCACTGCAGGGCCAATGAAACGTGGCCCATCCCCATTTAGGCTACCTGTCATAACTTCAGGCAACGATCGTAACCATGAATTGCAGGCATGCACGTCAAAGCGCTATTGAGGGTGCTTTTAGATTACAGTTTTTGGTGGACCGAGGACTGTCTACCTTAGGGACGTTATAGGTTCTCATATAATTTTACTGAAAGGGATGAGAAGAACAGAATAGCACCAAGTTGCAAATTTGGCTACATGTAAAATAAATAAAACCAACTGAGTGAATTAATCATAATGAAAACATGCTCTATTCAAGGATCAACTCTACAGTAGCCTAGCCTATGCCACGGCATTCTCCCAAGAAATATGTATGGGGAGACTTAATAAATTAACAGATTATTCGGTATGCCCACAACAATTAAAATGAGAGCATCATTTCGTAAAATGAGCACGTAGGGTCTATATTAGTAATACATGCGCACATTTTTTTAGCATCTGTGCCAGGGGTTAATAATCCGTCCATATAGCCTACGTGTTAGTCAAAAGTTTCGAATGCCCTAAGTGACTGACTTAACTAATTAATTACTTGTTTGTGCATGCTTGTGCAATATTTTTGCATGGTGACATCATGACTACGACCAACTCCTGAAGATGTTGAGGCTGATCGGCACGCAACTTTGTGGCTGCAGTCTGGACCACTAGCACCACCTCCAGAGTGACATGAGGTAATTCAATTTCATTGCAAGTGCATTGTGTTGCTGCACCACAAAATCAGATGCTAAGCTTGTATTTTCTCTTCTCCTTCAATTAGAGATGCAATCACGTATCATTATTAATTAATTAATTAATTAATTAATTAATTAATTAATTAATCAATCAATTAATTATTTATAAACAACAAACACCCTAAGTCTCCAGTAGGCCTAATCCATCCTCTTTATTTCTGTAAATCCAGCATATACATCATGGAAATGTTCACCCTTTGTCTTTCATGTATTAATGCTTTTCTGCTATGGCAAAATTCTGATTTGCATTAGTTCTCAGCCAGGTCTCCTTGCTTACGTCCAACAATCATCTGTGTGGTGTTTACTTAATGTAGTAATTCTGCAACTATACATTGAAATAGGATTTGCTGCCAATAAACAAAACACTTGTTTCCAGCATAGTAATACTTTTCTATTAATTATTCTATTAGTAATTACAGTTTGGCTATCCAAAAAGGTTCAAGTTATCATTCCAAATGTCTTGATTGTTTATTCTTGCTATAGTAAGCAATGAAAACAATCCCAGTTTTCAGAATACTTCCCCTCCCCATACCATAATTTCTGTAATGTATATAATTAACCAATTACTTTCTTTCTCTTGTGAGAGACACATTCAATCCTGTAAAGTGGTGCTGCTGACATAGGCCTGCTACATTCTCTTTTGAAGATACGACTTGAATGGTTTATGGTGAATAAACTGTCCAGTAAACAGCTTCTATCTTCTAATTCGATTAGGATAACATATTTAGTTTAATAGAGAAAGACAAAAGAATATGAGTCTGACTTGATAATGCAAAGCCTATAGAGCTCTATAGCCTACAGTGATAGCCTACGATATTGTACACAATACATTTACAGAAAGGTGACTTTAACTGCATAGGCCACTTCACACACTGCAGTACTGTATGGGACTGTATACCTATAGGCCTGTATTAAAGGGAGCTGTAGCTGTGTAGCAAGGATCAATCCACAGGAAAGGTAACATAATTGTCAAGGCTACACACCTTAAATGAAATCTTTCAGTTTGTTGATGAAATTAGTGCCTGTAAACTTAAATTAGCTCATAAAACATCATTAATGGATCACCCAGTGTGATTTAAAGTTTATTTAATCAAGAAACAATATTATAGACTTACTTTTAAACCGCGGTGAGTTTTTAAGTGCAGTGTCCAATGAAAATCGCCAACAGGGAACACTACGATATTGTACACAATACATTTACAGAAAGGTGACTTTAACTGCATAGGCCACTTCACACACTGCAGTACTGTATGGGACTGTATACCGTATAGGCCTGTATTAAAGGGAGCTGTAGCTGTGTAGCAAGGATCAATCCACAGGAAAGGTAACATAATTGTCAAGGCTACACACCTTAAATGAAATCTTTCAGTTTGTTGATGAAATTAGTGCCTGTAAACTTAAATTAGCTCATAAAACATCATTCATGGATCACCCAGTGTGATTTAAAGTTTATTTAATCAAGAAACAATATTATAGACTTACTTTTAAACCGCGGTGAGTTTTTAAGTGCAGTGTCCAATGAAAATCGCCAACAGGGAACACTACAACGCTATTGGTTCACTCGTTCAATCCGGGTTTCTGACTAAAGCTAGATTATTAGCTCAAAGGTACCAATATGGCGGAGGTGAGTAAGAAAATGGGGAAGAACCATCATATTTTAAATGTAAATTTGATATATCAGATGGAGTTAAATATGCTATTTTTAAATATATTTCGGTTTATAAAGCGTCAATCCATAGATACATAACATCTTTTTGGAAATTGATAGAGTCACAGGCCGAAAATATGTTTGATTTCAAACCGTGATCTATGGCTTCTGGGCTAGGCCCGGCGAATTCGCACTTAACCAGCTAGCTGCTAGCAAGCGATAGCTGTGTTTCGTCAGTCTTATGGTGTAACGCCACCAGTGAAATTACAGCTAACTTGGCTAGCTAGTGTCGGCGCTAGCAAACTTAAACGTCAGTGAAGGAAATGTACATGTTAGATATATTGTTGTCACCAGTCAGCCTGATAATTTTCAGAAGATAACGGGCAATTTTTCTAGGAAGCCATGTCATCACCCACTACCTGTAAATTCCAGTGCTTGTGTTGCGGAATTTGAAATGTGACATGGTGCTTGTTAATGTTTGTGCAGTCGGTATTACCTAGCTACTCATAGAAATCCTGCCAACATTTCGGTAATTCGCTGTCTGTATGAGCTGCCGTTCAGCTGTTTGGTAAGACGTGAGTTAACTGATTACATTGAACAGTAGCTCATGCCATCACTTCATGTGTGTGATCACTAGGGATTTTGCTCTTTCGCCAATGGACTTGGATGGGCAATAGTAACAACGCATTATAACGTTATGTCTGTTCTTGTCAAACGTTCATAGGCTCAGTGTTATCTACCTTACTGTCATGTAACTTCGCTAGCTAGCGAGCTATCAACTGTGAGATCGTATTTCTCTAGATTTAGAAAATTGTATTTATTCATTTAATAAGGGAATTCGATGATGGCTTTCCACTAAAATGTTGGTTTTAAGTGTTAACCCGGCTTGTCATGTAGCATAATAGTCACAGATCTGATGTTGCGTCTGGGCTGCGTCGTGGGTAACGTTATTTTGTTGTATGTGTAACTGTTAGTTACATTAAATGAACTTACTTTACCTATTTGGTCTTTATAGGCTTCCCTTGGAAGTGCGAGCCCAGGTGAGTCACGTCTTCTCTTTGTGTTTTGTAATACCCATGAAAACTGTGCTTTGAAATATGTAGCGATGAAAATTGTCACCTGACTATTTCCTGGCAAATGGTCTAGCGCGACAACACACACGGTAATGTTAAATGGTCGGCTGCCGCGGTAGAAATTTAAATTTCCCCTGGGAATCAATAAAGTATCTATCTATCTAAATTGAGCTTTCAAAATGTAATACATACTTGTTTTTAGAGCATTATATATTGTATGGTGATGCCCACTTTCGTTCATTTTGTTCTGAAAATTCCCGGAATATGTAAGATTTTATGAACATCTAAATATAGATAGATCAACTAGTTGGCAAAATATTACTTTGCTGTTTATGTGCATGGCTCACAAAATCTTGGTGCAAGGAAGGCAATTCAAAGCAACAAAATTGCAATTGGTTTTAGTTATCAATTGCCTGTCCAACTGAATTGTCCTCTGGAATTTCTTAAGCCCAACATTATCACTATTTTTACCCAATGCCAAACTGTATTTGCAGTTGGCTCCTTGTCTTCTGAGGATCACGACTTTGATCCCACGGCAGAAATGCTGGTCCACGACTATGACGACGAACGGACTCTGGAAGAGGAGGAAATGAGGGAGGGCGCACCAAATGTGGGGGCTGAGATAGCCGATTTGGAAAAGGTAACTACTTTCCCCGTACTTTTGGTAATCTACACATCTTGTGTTTATTCAGCCTCTTTTTGAGTGGCACGTCTTTATATTGTGTCTGTGGAGTGAACGCTATTCCGTGTTTATCCGACAGGAGAGCTCTATGCCACTAGAGGAGCTGTTGGCCATCTACAGGTATGAAGCCTCCGTCAGCACGGTGGGAGGTTCTAGTGTGGACAGCTCCTCGGTGGAACTGACGGATGAGCTCCCTGACATGACACTAGATAAAGTAAGTAGCCATTAAATGTTATATTTTGTTATATTTTATAGTTTAATGAAGTATGTTGTGTTTATAGTTTAATGAAAAGTAGGCGGTATTGATTTTGGTTGGGGGTTTTCCTACTGGAAACACTTAAGAATTGTGTAAATCTCACACAGATGAGGAGGTGTTGTTCAGGTGCTTTATTTGATCCCATGTGTGGTTCTGCTGTCTTCACAGGAAGAGATTGCTAAAGATTTGCTGTCGGGTGACGATGAGGAAACTCAGTCGTCCGCAGATGACCTCACCCCCTCTGTCACATCTCATGAAACCACCGACTTCTTCCCCAGAACTCTCCGATGTAAGCTTGACATGACTGATAAGTCTTGGTTGGTGTATGGTCCTTTGTGGTCATACTTGCAATACATAGTGTATTTAGTGCGTGACCGTGTCGTGGGAGGATGCAATAATGTAAATTCTTCTTCCCATCCAGCAAACGCTATATATGATGGAGACAAAGAATCTGAAGGAGAGGAGGACGGAATGAGCCCTGAAGATTCCAGAAAAGTACAATTCTCTTCCATTCCTACTCTTTCTACTCCACTGTAAATGTTTTCCATGGTGATGGTGATGGATGATTAAAAACTGGTTAATTTAGCTTGTCACTATTATCTTGTTAGAATCGTTTTGAATTATATTTGAATGAGATTTTTTTTTCTTATGATGACTGAATCATTGAGATTTTTCTTTTGTTTGTCACATTTCCGAGGTCTGTGTAGAGGTTTAAATTGTTTTGTTCCTAAAAGCAGGAATTTGTTATATACAGGGTTTTTTGGACTGGAGTATGACTTGAGATTGAACCCACTAATGCTGTAACTTGACTTTCTCAGGAGATTATGATTGGGGCTGAGTATCAAGCTGAAATCCCCCCTCTGTCCTGTAATTATGATGATGAAAGAGGTAAGGTGTTACTGATTGCCAACAGTGATGTTAAACAGCTTTCTCACCATGTGACTAATTTACATTGAAAAAATATCTGTACATTGCGCAAGGACTGTTTTAATATCTATTATGATGACCATATACTATGGTTGGTTTAGACAATGGAAAAACACATTCCCATTTCACTTCTTATTGGTGAAACAAGTCTGTATGGAAAGACTGAGCAATCAGTCATAGCTCCCTAACTTAAAATTTCAATGTGTTATCTGAAGAATACTATTGCACTGTAGTATTGATCAGTTATGCACATTACAGGAAAGGTTTTCAGGAGGATATTATCATGAATTTTCTGTACTGAACCTAATTTTTACTAAATAACTATCTTGTCCTATAGCGTATGAAGATGAAGATCAGTTGCTTTGGCGACCAAATGGGCTACCAGAGGCAAATGTGACTGACTTTCTGCGTGAGGCGGCACTGTTGCACTCCGATGAAGGCAAGATGGAAGGAGACTTGGATGGTAGTCGGGTTCGGGACAATGAACAGGTGAGATCAGAGTGTGATTGTGACCGGGTCTCAGCTAAAGCATCATAACAAAACCTTTTATAGCATTTATAAAAATTATGAAAAGTATGGTTTTATGATAGATAGATAGATGGATTATGGTATTCATCACCAAAGGGAAATTATGGTTTTACAGCAGCAATCATAATATTAAAAATATTAAGCTAGAGCCACTTAAACACATCAACCAAACTCAAACCCCCTCCTGCTTCCCGGAAATCACGGGTGTGGAAATATTCATTCATTCATTCATTCATTCATTCACGCCAGTTAACACTAACTTTGGCTACTCAACTTTACAAGTGAATTTCTAGATAGAGTCCAAAATTAGGCTACCTTAAAGCATACCACGTACATTAACAGTGTAATATTCCGTCAACACTAATCTTGTCTCTTCGGAGTGTGCTATGACAATCAAATAATCATTTGATCATGTTAAAATGAAAAAATAAATTCAAAATGAAAAAGCTGTTTCAAAATGAAAGCCCCCCAAAGCATAGGAAATAGGGCAAAAAAAGATAAACAAAATAAAAAAATGTGTTAATATAATAATAATAATAATAAAAAGATTGAATTGAATCTTCACTGTAAAATCTAAATAATTACAATTATGTATAAAGTCTAAAAGTTTCTGAAATTGGTTGTAAACTCTGCATTGTCTCTCAGAATATGATTCTCCCCTCACGGCACTAAGGGGGTTTATTGTAAATAGTTATGGCAGTTGGCAGGAAGGATTTTCTATAACGGTCCTTATAGTAAAGTTGAAACAACCTCCAGCTGAAAACACTCTGTTGTCTGACCAGTAGTTCGTTCCGTTGATGTGCGGTGTTGTCCAAAATACTAAGGAGTTTTTGGCAACATCCTTCTCAAAACAACCAAGGGGCTCAAGTGTACTTCCAAGCACAGAGCCAGCTCTTTGAATCAACTTGTTGAGTTTTTTTTGGTGTCATTTGCTCTGAAGCTGGTGCCTCTGATGGCTGCAAAGAAAATTGCAATAGAAACAGCAGAAAAGGTAAAACATTTTCAACATCCTGCTGCACACATTAAAGGGTTACACCACCGTTTGGGGAAATACGCTCATTTTCCACCTCCCCTCGAGTTAAAGGAGAACTTGGCAACTATTTCAACGTAATAAACCCGTTTAGAAATCATTTGGATGGTTAAATGACCTGTTCCGGTGAAAATGGGGACTTCTCCCACGGCCCCTAGCATCCCCAGGCGGAAAACCAACCTTGCAACATTGAGACTACCGTCCCGGAAAGAGAAGTGAGAAACAAGAAACTTGTTTTAAATCGTGTTTCTTACCTTGTAAGATCCACATTGTTCTGCCGAACTTATGCTAACCGTTTCGCTAACTTGTAAACAAATCCATGTGCTTTATCGTTACCTTTTTCCACAGTTTGAAATAGCCTAATGCACAATTTCTCCAGCAGAGGGGGAAATATAGCTAATCCTGCCAAGTTTCCCTTTAAACAATTTTTTTTACCCTTTCCAGTTCCTCCAGCCGTTCTCGGAGTCTGGCGATACCACTTTTAGTTCCAGCCTAGCATAGATCATTAAATCGGATTAGACCATTAGCATCTCGCCTGCTAGTTCCATGCTTAAAAATGACTAAGATTTCCTGTAATTTTCCTATTTAAAACTGGTCTCTCCTCAAGTTAGCAAGTGTAATAAGATTAATGGATAATGAAACGTGGCGATTTTCTAGGCTGATTTGACATTGTACTATACTCTCATTCCAGCATACACTGTACACAGTGTCCACTACCATCTCTTTTGTCTTGTAGAGGAGGGCTCTGTATTTCCTGATGCAGGGGAGGTTGCTAATGGTGCTGTGCTGCAGTCCATAGTGATGAGTGTCGAGGAGGTGTGAGGATGCAGCTGCAGGGGCAGAACTTAACCTGTTAGCAACGGGAAATTGCATTACAACCAACTAAGTTGCAAACTTAGTTAGCAACTATGGTTTTGGGAAACGCGCCCCTGTCTGTGATCGCTGGCTGACCTTACAATCTGAAGGCCTGAAACAGTGCAGTTTGAGTCAAGTTCCTGCAGCCATGTCTTGGTGAAACGCATAACACTGCATTCCCGATACTCCCGCTGTGTCCTAGTCAGCACTCGCAGCTCGTCCACCTGACATTTCCCATGACGCTCAAGGGAAGAAAAGGTTTATATTTCCTCCTCCTCGCTCTCCGTATGACACCAGGTCTGCAACCTCTCGTCTCTTCTTTAAGTCACTTTGGGATCTCGCTCCAGGCAGTGGTATAGCTTTGGAGAGTGCTATCAGCTGGTCACGAAGGTAAACGATAGTTCTGTTTGCATTGTGACCAGGCATAACAAAAGTTTAAAAAGCCAGGAGAATCATCAGGATTTTTTCCAACCACACAATATCCATTTTCGGCAAGAGATGTATCAACCAAACAAGCAAAACACAACTAAAAGCACAAAAAGATTACAATTACACAAAAACGTTAATGGAGCTGTTGTAACAGCCTGCCACTAGTGCGGTGCCTATGTCATAAAAATATCACCTGACATCTGTTGATGTATAGTTAATAGGGGTGTCATGATTTCGATTTTAAAGGTCAAAAAAATGTAAACAACATAAGGAATGCATTAATATTAATATTACCAAAAGATCGAAAATCGAATCGTGACTTTAAAATCGAAAATTAAATCGAATCCAGGATTTAAAGAATCGTGACTGAGAATCGTGAATGGTAAATGTTAATTGTAAATGCAAAAGTTTGCCAGATACTCCTCCTTTGTTTTTGCATGTTCATTTTCCTTTCCTATGTTTCGAATGTTGGCTGTGATTTAATCATTCACTCATGAATTTGGTATGGTGTCATCTTTCAGGCTCTTTACGAACTCATGAAGAGCAATTTCAGTGTGCAAGAGGCACTTGACCACTATCACCGTAACGGAAGATCTTCAAAAGGTGAGTGGATACCCGTGCTACATGCACGTAATCTTGATGCTTTTTTTCCCCCTTACAAAGTTTGGATCACTGTAAATTACCTTTCATATCTTTTAATCTTAGACGAAATGATCCCGTGGTCTGAGGAAGAGTGTCGCAACTTTGAGCATGCGCTCCTACTGTATGAGAAGAATTTCCACCTCATTCAGAAACACAAGGTAAGGCTTTAAAAAAAAAAGACTGTCATTTTCGTTTTTTGTTATCTGGATGTTTAGCTAGCTATTTGATGGTGCTTGGATGTTGATTGGATTTTGGATCTTTTGTGTTAAAGGTCACAACACGAACAGTGGCGGAGTGCGTGGCTTTTTACTACATGTGGAAGAAGTCCGAAAGATTCGATTTCTTTGTTCAGCAGAACCGATTTGGCAAGAGAAAATACAGCAGCTATCCAGGAGTGACGTGAGTGTTATGCCTTTTCCTCCTACGAATCCCACTGCACATAGCCACAATCAGGCTTTCCTCCTGGGCCTTACTAAGGCAAAGACAGAAGATAGTGAGTTGGAGAATTTTAGTGTTGTGTGATAAGTAATGCAACTGAGCCCCAGCAGCAGATGTTTTCAGTAGGTGCAATAACACTGTAATATAGAACTGTATGCCATTTTTGGCAGGAGTTTGTTGGTATGTATTTTTGTGTGTGTAGGTAATATAGTACTGTATGTAATTTTTGGCAGGAGTTTGTTGGTATATATTTTTGTGTGTGTATGCATCTGGTTTACTAGCTTGGGGACTTTGTGCAGGGACCTGATGGACCGTCTGGTGGATGAGGCGGAGGGGCTGGTTGCCGAGGGCTCTGCCTCTGTCTGTTCTTCCAGCAGCGGCCGCATGGAGCCCCCTACTGATCAGCAGATCAACCTGCTCAACTCCATCACTGCCAGCGACCTGTCTGGTACGTCCCCACTGTCACAAACACAAAAACACATATGGATGCGTGTAAGGATAAAGACTACAGTAAGGAATTATTTTACCCATTTTACCTGCCAAGGACGTCGTCCTCCCACTCTCTGTAAAGTTGTTGATTAAAGACTATGGGTTTAAATGACAGTTTTATAATTGACTGAGAGTGTGATGGCAGCTATGTAAAACACAATTGGTTTTATCACAGAAATGTGGAGAAGTGGCTACTTGCCTTTGGAATTGAGCCTCAGTTTAAATTTCTGATGCTTGTTCTCCCCAGCCCTGACCAGCAGTGTGGCATCCGTCTGCAACTCGGGCGACGGGGGCACTGGTGGCTGCCTGGACTCATACGCCTTCCCAACATCACTGGACGGCCTTCACCGCGGCCCCCTCTCCCACGAGGAGCCCCTCGGCGTGGACGGCAGCGCGGCCGACTGCCTGAACCTGCTGGACGCGGGCTTCTACCACGCCGAGCTGGGCTCGCTGGCGGTGTGCGGGCCAGGCACGGGTGTGGGCGTGGTGGGGGAGGACGAGCTGGAGCGCCCGGCCGCCAAGCGCCTGAAGATGGGCCTGGCCGCCGCCGAGCCCTTCCTCAGCGAGGTGGGCGTGGGCGTCGGGGTGGAGTTCGAGCCGCGGCCGCTCCACATCACCAGCACCAAGATGGCCGTCTCGGTCAGTGACTTTGGGGAGGGTGGCGGCGGCGGCTACATGGGGGCGCACACCAACCACCTCCACCAGCACACGGCACTACAGTCCGAGTGAGGGGGCTCGGAGCCTGTTTGTATCACCGTGGTAACCCTCGGTTGTCAGCCAGGCAACCCAATTGAGCGCTGTTCTGGTAACCGTGCCTCCCTCCTGTATGTACATAGACATTCATTGGGAGTAATTATTATGACCTATTGTTGTTTATATATGTAAATATGTACATAGCATCCTTTTTTACTATGACATCAGTGATGTCTTTATTGTACAGAAAGAAAAATCTTGATTTCTCAAGAGTTGTTATCATAGCCATTTATTTTTCAGTGCTGACTCTGAAGTGTCAAATAGTCTGACGTCCGTGAACTGTGGAGGGAGACTGAGCTGGTGGTGAGCGGTGACCCCTCCTCCTCTGTTTCCCCTTCCACCAATCATTGTGTTTGACCCCGCAGTCTTCAACCAATGACAAAGCCTCACAGCTGCTGTTAGCACCACCCCCTGATTGTTTGGTACTGATAGATGTTTACAGGTACCTGGGTCCAGGCCCCCATTGATGTAGCCTTTTATACTTGGGGGCGGGCCAAGACTTCATATTAAGTGTTTTTGTCCTTGTTTTTGTCACACTGCAAAGACTATTATGAATGGAGCGACTCTGAAAGAGAAGGAGCACTCCATCTTGGTTCTCTCAATAATGCAGTCACATTGATTTTCAGGAATCTACTGTTGTAATCAGGAGATCTTTTTTTTTTTTTTTTACTTTTCTTTTCTTTTTTTTTGTGGCCGAATATTACGAGTTATGTCAACTTTACTGCCAGGCCGCTCTTGAAAATTGTTGTGCCGAGTCATCAACAATGGCCACTGTAACTCTAATGGGTATCATATGTGATAACTGACTGCAATTATATATATTTTTAAATCTCGCATTTCTTCTCCAGAGGGTTTGGGGAGGTAGTGAAATTATCTTATTTGTTTAAGAAGTATATTTATTTGAGGTTTTTCCCCCTGATTTTCCTAAGCTTTTTTGTCGCTACTTCAGCCTGTTCAAATTGGGGGAGATATGTGTAGGTGGCATTCTTATTTTAATGACCCTCATTTTACATCGTGGACTTGACAGCCTATTTTTTGAAGCGTCTTTTAAAGGCTGTAAGTGGTAGACCATACGTTAATGCACGTGTTCAGCTAGACCGTGTGCATATCATAAACCGTTCACCTCAACGTTCCAGTTCTTCCTCCCCCACGTCTTGCCGCTCAACCATCAGAATCGGTGTCTCTTAAGCTTCGTCGTCATGGCGATGAGCCACTTTTCCTCTAGTTCTCTGATTGGCCGAATAAAACTTGGGTTGTTCTCTGCATTCAAAAGAGCATATTTGTGTTTTTTTAAATGAAGAGGATTGACTTTTGTTGGGGGTCACTGGAAGACTGGGTAGGACTGAAGTTTTTTCTGGAACATAAACATGTTCAAATACACAGTATAGGCACACTATTATTCAATGTGAAAGTATGCATGTGTGCAAGGGGTCAAATGAATCCACCACCCTTTTTCACCTCTCCCCAAACTCATCCTATTGGATAGACTTGAGTTTGTTTTGAGCTGCTTGGAGGTGGCGCAGTAGTGTGTATGGACACTTCTATGGCAATAATGTGTAAAAATGTACAGAAATGTGTATAGACCTCTTGTCTTCTGTGACGTCCGGGAAATTTCTCTCAATTTTTTATTGGTTTCAATCTGGAGTAGAAGTTGGCCTTTGTCTCTTTCGGCCAGTTGAGTGCTTTGTGGTTGTTGTTTTTTTTTTCCCCTTCATATTTTTCCCTTTTGGAGTGCTGATGGAGAATGTTATTTATTTATTTATTTATTCATTCAGTTAATTGCAGGGAGATGTGTGTAGAGAGAAAGATCGAAATGAGCATAATATCATTGTCCAGAGTTTTCCCTGTCCCTGCCTTTGTCCCTTGTACATCCCGAGAAGGTGTCAGACTGCGACCTGTAATTGCAGTTCTGCTCTCATCCACCAAAATGACGACGTGGCAGCGCACGAAGTAGAAGAAGAACGCATGAAGTCTGCTTAGCAGACGGAATCCTGGGAGGGCGTATCTTTATCACGTGAGGCGAGTGAGATGAGTAGAATGTGCAGTATTATGACATTTGAAGGAGTTTACTTAGCCTGTGAGTGGACTGTGGAGGCAAAAGAATGTTCATATTGAAAGGAGGGCATCGGCATGTTTAATCACTTGAATTTGCTCGATGCCTTTTTCTTTTTTTTTGCTGGTTGTGCGACCCAGTTGAGGTCTGTGTGAGGGTGTTTTTTAACTGATTGATTGACAGACTGAGGTGGTGTGTGTAAGTGGATTGAGAGATACATGCGCTGTCCAAAGCACCCCCCACCCCAACCCAAGCTTGTAGCGAGGGCCTAGCTTTGTCAAGTTAAGACATTGATGGCCTTTTTCTTTTTTCCAAATGTATGTACTTGAAAGATGTATACTGATGCCATTTTTATTTTTTATTTTTTTTGTGAAGACAATAAATAAGCCGAGTCAGACCCTTTAGGTTTGTGTAAGTTGTTCCAGGCCAGCTGTGTCCTGATGGTCTCAACGCTTTGTTTCCCAACCAGGAAAACATGTCAGTGCAGTAATGTGTTCAACCAAAGTTTTCTCTCAAAGGTAACAAGTAGGCTACAATTTGTACAATGTAGTGAGTGATTGGTCATTGACTTGCAGTACAAGGAGATGATGGACATTCATATCTCCTTCCCTTGACTCGCATTCTCTATCATTGTTTCCACCGTTGGGCATAGAAGTAATAGGTAGGTTATTACAACAAAGTTCTGCTCTCTGATCACTTTTGGGGGAGAAACAAACATTGTGTTAAAGGTACTGTACACTATGAAAGATTTTCACAAACTTTACAAAGCCAACTTGATGATAAACTTGTAATATGCAAATAGTTCACCTAAAATAGCTATAGAGCATAGATGTAAGGAGTCGCTACCGAGAAAACCAGCCATGCAACTTCAAAAACGGCGGGCCAACAAATGTCGCGAGAATTGTGAAATATTACCTTGCCAGTAGATATAGCTCTTTGGAGATGGATTAACAACAGGCAAAAACTTTCACCTCCACAACTAAAGCATTTTCATAAGTGTAAGAATAAGTTAAGTTTGCTATTTACAACAGCAGAGTAAAATATAAATATATTGTGACTCTAGAGGGAGCTCTACAGTCGCCAAAAATCCCTTAACCTGCATAGTATACCTTTAAACAGACAATCAAACTGCAGCAAGTAATATCAAAAATATTCAAAAGGCTTTAATTAATATTTGTGCATAGGTTCTGTTTTCCACATGTTTTGTATTTTCTGTTGTTCCTAAACAACTGGTGTACAGTCCCAAATAAAGCTCTGGATATTGTCTCACTTAAACTAAACTAAAACAAAAAATATATAGATAGATTGCCAGTTCTATCTTGGTCTCAGTTCTTTAAGTAGAAAAAGGTTTTGTCTAATAAACTGTAAGGAAAACATGACAGATTGTGTCAGACTGACTTAATGCACTATGGTGTAGTAGTTTGAAAACAGCTCTTCTCCACAGTGGATGTCTCTTAGGGACACGAGGACCACACACCTCAGGGGTCTGAGAAGAGAACAAGGAGAGCACTGGTTACTGAACACACACACACACACAGAAGAGTCATGGCAGAATGCAGTGAATAAATGTCTGTTTCAATTGCAGTCAGACCTTTTGGTGTCGTGGCTGTAGTTCACATTAGGCAGATACTGATGCAGTTCTAGAGGGAAGTCTTCTGGCACGTCAAATTCTTGATAACATACATTGGCTGCCTTTTCTTGAGGACATGAAAACAGTATTGGGTATAATTTCTGACCAGATAACAGCTGTTTTTTGTGAAGACTTCTTTATCTATATCCCATGATGAACCATCTGCCTAAAGTTTTTTTCCTTGAGAGTCACATAAACAAAAAGACTCAAAATATTGCCTTAAAAGTGCCTCCAATAGAAACAACAAAAAAACTATTACAGAACCCTGTCTCCAGTCACAGAACAATACTGATGAATGAAGAAGAAATGACTTGCCGTTGGAACAGTTATTGACGTACTGCCCCACTGCCAGTGGGTTCTCTGGGCTGTCTGTCAACCAGGAGACATCGCTCAGAGCTAGTGGACCCATTCGATCACGTCCACTGCAAGACCTAAGGAGCAGATCACCTTTGTCAAAGTGTTTGACAGTTGGGCTCTTCCTAGCATGTTTCTCAAAATGAAAAATCTAAAGTACCCAAAGACTTGTTAGCTTAGTAAGCCTACAGGAAGATTTTAAAGGGACACCAGGCAACGTTTTTGTGTTAATTAATCATCTTCGTAATTTGGTATATGGTTAAATGACTCATTACAGGGTGAATGAAGGCTCTCTCGCCCGCCCCTACTGCCTGCAGGAAGAATATCCCGCTTGCAAGTTCGGTGTATCCTACCCGCCGACCTTCAGTCTCAGACATCGCGAGAAGCAGGATCAGTTTACATCCTGCATCCCCAGCAAAGAGGTAGGCTAACGAAACGCTAGCGATTATTGCAAACGTGTGTATAATGGCAGAGCCGGCAAAGAAGCAGTGAAAACTCTTGACGGAAGATACAAAGAAAAGGAAAAGAGCTTCAGACCGAGCGAGGGCTCGCACGCGTATCGACACGTACAGGCACTAGGGGGAGCTTCGTAGAGAAAAAGCATCAGACTTGCCTGGTTTCCCTTTAAGGTTGCAATTTGGGTAGGTGGCCTATGATTGATTGCCTTTTGCTCAAAGAGCAACAGAGAAAGGTAACAGTGTCCTATACTCTGATGTGGTTCAGGCTTTAGAGTGCCTTAAATGAAGCCTACCTGTAGACAATCTTGGAGATTCCCTTGTCATTACCATCAATCAAAACTCCATCTATGCATCTGAATACAAAAGGGTTGGCGACAGACTGTATCAGAATGGGCTCGTATACCTGATAAACTGTTCCTGTAAAGCCAAAAGAGATGAAAGACATTTTTATGCAAAGTAACCTAATTCAGTGAGATGTTTCAAATTCTTTCCTTTTGCCCTCTCCCTTAGAACAGGTTCAGTCTGTTAAAAGTATCTAACCAGCAAATGGAATTCAAATTCCATTGATTCAAAATGACAAGACCCCAATATTTCATATATGTTTTACATGGTATTTCTATGCCTATGCAAATAATAACATCTCTTCAACTTACAGTTTTTGGCCATTGCTTACACACTAAAAATGAACGCTTAGACCAGTGGTTCTCAAACTTTTCCCGTCGTTCCCCACTTTTGGATGTTGGGAATTTTCAAGCCCCACCTGACCCAATCACCCAGCGAAATGGTAACATTAAAATATTATTGTCACATTTTGGCTTCACGTTACATTTCCGTCTTAGTCCCCTGGATCCGATGGTCCTTTAATTTATATGTAGGCCTGTTTATGATGCCTATGTGTATGTGTGGTATGTATGCTATGATCTTCCTTGTAAAAAAAGAAAGGCATGAATAAAGACAGGCACAAAAGACACATTTCCTCCTGCTTGTGGCGCCCCACCTGTCATGTCTCTATTCCCCACTAGTGGGGCCCGTCCCACACTTTGAGAACCACTGGCTTAGATCATAGCCTCAATACCTAAACTTCTTGCAGCATACCTTAAACACTGTGTAACCATAGGTTAAACATCGTTTCTGCTTTGGACATTGTTTGCAATTCTGCAACACACTTATTGCGAAACACTACACACAATGTCTTACATTAGACATTTTGTTCAAAAGTGAAATCTCCTGTTATCATTGGGAAAACACTTCTATTCAAAATACAAGCACATCTGGTAATTGGTAAAACCCACACACATACCTGAAAACACTTACAGAGAAAACTGAACGCTAATCAGTCTGAGGCTTAGCACTACAAATAGACTTCAGGTAAGTTATTGTGTACCTGTTCAAGTGTGTACTTTTACATTGAGTACCTGTGTACAGTTCTGTATTTGCCTTTTTATTCCCCATTTCTAAAACCTATCGAATAATTATTTTCAGTGGGCCAATGAATTTTTTTTTCTAATAACACTTTCTCCAGTAATTGTTTTTCTTTTATTTTTACTATTGTTTTGTTGTTAATTTTTGTTTAGAGTACATTCACTTTGATAAGTGTGATTCTATTTTTCTTTATTTCTGTAAGAATGTCTGTTTTTTTGAAAAACAAAAACGTTTGTTGCAAAAAATGTCAGTTGATTACTGCAGAAATGCTACATTCTACTTTTAAGTTTTAAGTCTGAGAAAATTACAACACAAACTGAGACGCAAAGACTGCAGTGCTTTATATAAAACACATCAGTGTGTTGTTGATTTGAAAGAGCAATTGAAATGATGCATGTGTGTATGGTTTTGTTGCAATAATTACATTTTTAGAAAGGATCCAATAGGTTTTGGCATAAATGTGAGTTGTTTATCTCCAAGTGCTAGGCCTATGTTTTACTTGGCTGTGTGTAGAGTTTTGACATAATGAGCCAAATTCTGCAAAAAGTGTGTAAGCAATAGGCTAGGCAAAAACTGTAAGCTTGATTTCAATTAATAGCCTATAATTGAATACTGAATGTTAAATAGAAAGTATTCATTGTGTCCATGTCCACATGTAGGCTATCCATTTATTTGTGTGCTTATTTACAGACAGAGAGGGGACATTGGGACAACACAATTTATACTCTTCAGGTGACTCCTTACACTAACGTATACCTGGGTACATGGCTACTGTGGCTCCTTTGGGCACTGATCCCTCGGTCACAAACACACCTGTACCTGCTAGCGTCAGTGAGCTCGGTCCCCGTTCGATACAGAATCCTAGCATATCTAGCATCACCCGAACTGGTTCTGTTTGGGTTTTAGACGTGTTTTGTGAATAGACTGACTGTACTGAGGTATGGAGCAGACTGAGGACCTCCTGTTTGGTCTTGTCATTTTTCACCAGCGCAGTGAATAAATTCACGAGGCTTGCGGACACCTCCCCGTCTGGAACGGTCTTGTCCTCTGAGCGTGCAGTCACCTGGCGCAAAGTTCTAGGGAAAACAGCGCATGATAAGATAGGACAGTGGCATATAAAAATGTGGCGTGATAAATTGACCAATTTAAACCAATGTTAAGTTAAGCCATCCTCACACCAGAAAACTTTGGGTAGCATTAGGTGCTTTTTTACAGGTAGCCTACAGGCGTGGTTGTTGGCATAGGCCTACCTTTCATTCTTCTTAAGATTTACGGCTATCCACGGCACAAATCGGTGACGGTAAGATTTCCATTTGACTCCTATCGTTTTAAGTGCAGCTCTAATCATATCATAAGGCTATACAGAGACAGTGCGCCGACATCTTTCACTCAGAGGTGAACCAACCATAGACATAGGATTTCATATTGAAAGAACGAGTGGCTCAAGAAACAATACCGCCATCCATGGGAAACAGTTTGTCAATGCACAAAGGTCAAGGCAACAGCTCATAGAGGTAGGGGTAATTGACATGTTTCAGAATGTACAACAATGCAGAAAAAAGACGTTATTTTTATTCACAAGAAATGCAACCGTGCACTTGATGCAGTTAAAAAATGACCATTCCTTAAAAATGAACTGCCTAAAGGTCTGCCGGTTAAGGCCAGCATATGGACGTCGTGGCCAGTGTCGCCACAGGCATTTATTAACGGCAGGGTTTTTTTTTGTTACATGAAGCTCACACTAAAACCAGTTTTGTAACTAAAATATTGCAAAGGTTTATCAATCCGGGTTGTCAAGGATTGCTCATTTGTAATTGGATGATATATAGGAAAAGGCGGCCCCTACTCTGCTTTTATGATAAACCAACTGGATGGCACACAGGAAAAGGTGGGCTTGAAGAGCTGCGTGCCAATAAACGAGGCGCATTGCCTGCTTGTCAGTTGAGGTATTGATCTCCGCCCCAAGAATGTGCTGCAGGAGATGGGACTTTAGTGTGTCATTCTGCTCTCAACGTTTACTGTGCGCTGCAAGCTATCCGCATTATCAAAAGAGATTTTGGCTTTGAATTCAAATCGACTAGAAAAAGATTGGTTCTCTTCTCCGCGACTGTGAAGAACATCGCTTGCAACCATAGGGCCACGCATCAGCTTGCCGCTGAACACATCAACCAGAATGGCTGGAAAGGTGGGTACTCGGGGATGTAAGAAAATTCGCGGAGCTCAAATCAGAGATATTCTCGATTCAAAGCACAACGTCCTGTTTGATTGCGATGGGGTGATTTGGAACGGTGAAACAGTCGTAGCCGGAGCGCCAGAGGTGGTGACTCTGCTTAAGCAACAGGGCAAACGCGTATTTTTTGTCACCAATAATTGCACCAGGCCGAGGGAGAACTACGTACAGAAGTTTTCCAGACTGGGCTTCACTGATGTCGTTGAGGAGGAGATATTTAGCTCTGCGTACTGCTCTGCAGCTTACTTGAGAGATGTAGCTAAGGTCCAAGGCAAGGTGTTTGTCATCGGTTGTCACGGAGTGCAGAAAGAGCTCCAAGACGCCGGGGTCCCCATCGTGGAGGATGTCAGTGACGGCCCTGATGTCAGCATCTACAACTTTCCCCTAGAGCCAGACGTAAAAGCAGTCCTCGTTGGATACGACGAACGGTTTACTTTCATGAAACTGGCTAAAGCCTGCTGCTACCTGAAGAATAGCGACTGCCTCTTTCTGGCCACCGACCCTGACCCTTGGCATCCACTCCGCGGGGGCAGAATCACACCAGGTGCGTCTGACATGATTAGTGTCCATTCTGTACATATATGACAGTAGTGTACATTCTGTACAAAGGTCATTAGCTGTTAGATATATAACAATGTTGAATTTGAGTTTAATCTTCAAGTAAACAATAAAGGGAATTATGAAGACATCAGGTAGAAATCAGGGTTATCTTTATTGAACCATGATAAAATTGGGTTCGCTACTCAGTAACTCACTGTGCCCAAGTACAGTAACATTTGGCATGTGTTGTGTGTTTGCTGTGTATGGTACAACAATAAAGATCTGTTCAGTCTGTTAACCCCAACACACCAGCACCATCCAGAGAGATGAACAGACATAGGCAGTCATACAATAGGTTACATTCAACCACTTGGGTAGGCCTTTGCATTGGTTGTTCATTGTTTATTTATAAGGGTGCCATTGCTTCTTTGAAAAAATAGCATACATAGACTTTTAGATCTACTGTATATAGTGTTGAATGGATACATTCTGTAGGTACAACGTTTTACATCCCTAAGGAAAATGATGCATACACCAGTGAACTGAACCCATAGCCTAATGGACTGTGTACTGTCATGTGTAAGATGCTGTAATGGTGGCATGTGGGTTGTAATCGGATTGCTTATATCCACGCACCACTAGGTTCAGGGAGCCTCACGGCAGCCCTGGAGACAGCCAGCAGCCGCAAGGCCACGGTCATTGGAAAGCCCAGCCGCTTCATGTTCGAGTGCATCGCCAGCCAATTTGACCTGGACCCGGCGCGGTCGCTCATGATTGGCGACCGGCTGGAGACTGATATTCTCTTTGGGGCCAACTGTGGACTGGACACTATGCTGACCCTCACCGGGGTCTCCACGATGGAGGAGGCCCAGCAGTATAGGGACAGCGATGCTTCAGAGAAGAAGGACTTTGTGCCGGATTACGTGGTGGAGACCATCGGCGACTTCCTCCAAGCTCTGGAGGACTGAAGAGGGACCCTTATGTAGCAGCCTGGACTGAACCTGAAATGAGACTTTAACACCAGTAAACGACTGACCTGAGGTTGCGTTACTGAGCCAACATTAAAAAAAATGTCTATCAGTGTAATCTCTTCTTAAGTACTGCACAAGTTGTCCTGCACAAGTAGTCCTGAAACCCATACCAGGTAGAGAGATGAAGGAATTGACCTTCTTTACATTATTCAGCTTAGTCATCCAAATGATCACCGACCACAAACTGAGTGGAATAACACTATACTGGATCATGGGAGTGCAACAAAAGTTTCATAGCTAATTCATATCGTGCACAGGATTAGCCTGTGTTAGTGAGAATTCGAACCTGAAGTGCAAATAATAGCACAGACATAAACATTCCAAGCTGAAGCCGCACACAGCACCACTTGTGATGGGAAATCAAAGAATTGAAAGTCAGACAAACAAGTGGAGCATGATATATCGGCTGAACATGCAGTTGGTGGTAAAGATGTTTGTCATGTCATTTTATGTTTGACAAACAGTTATGGATCTCTTTGGTGGGATTTTTGAAGCCCTTGAGTTTTCATCCAGCCACATGGTGCTTAAATCTGTGCCTCACCTCTAGACAGACTTCCCTAAGGTTTAGAACACATTTTGCAACGAAATTGGTGTAACTAAGGGATAATGTATCACCTTTGATGTTTGATGTACTCAGTGTTTTACTGTAGTGGAACAGATTTGTTTTCCCCCCCCCCCCATGAAATTGGAAGTTTCAGGCCCCATGACCTCAAGTAGTCAGGCAAAGAAATCTTCCTGGTAATTGGAATCCACAACTATGCGAAAACATTTTACCCACAATTTGTTTATCTGCACATCTGCTGACAATCATCTCGACCAGTAAAATATTTTTCACGTTTTTCACCACCTTCCCCAGACCAATACAAAGTGCTATGCTACGTGTGTCACGGGTTTGGTAATTAAAGATTGTTATGAATTAATAATTTTTTGGGCACTAGGCTGACAAGGATGACATGACAGAGCCATCATAGCAACCTTTTTTAATTTTAGAGTACATTCAATGTGAATATCATTCATATGCTGGAGAATTTTCAGAGAATTCTAATTCTATAAGTATACTTATACTTCTCAATTTTATTGAACTGATGCTATTAGTGAAGCACAAACTATTCACTGAACTCATGACAGTATTGCCTTCTATTTACAAATGATAAATGAGCTGATTCCACTGTGATAACCTCTTTTGCTATTGTGTCCAAACCAGGCAATGACAGTTTGCTGCGTCGTGTAGCCATCGCAGTGCTAGTCTGTAATTGTGGCAGATGCAGAATTGCTATCCAACTACCCCAAAACACCATTCTCACGGCTTCAGAGAACCATCTTAATTGTGTTGTGTTTTTTTAGCCATGTGCAAGCCTTACGCCTGTGTAGGTTTCTGTGTGGACATGATTGACCTTGAAATGTGACCTCCATATAGCGACTGAGTATTATGCATCAAAGTTAAGCAAGTGACAGTTTTGGTTTTGCCTGTAAAGTTGCATTCAGACGGTTGTTTGGCTCTTTGTAGCCTTGCCATTTTAAATAGAATTACTTTGGCAGCAAGTTGCAATACTTAAAGTGAATAGAATACAAAGTAAGCTTTCATCGGTTGTCAATTCTAAATTTGGGTTTGTGAAAAATTACAAATTTTAATTAAAAATGCAATTGGGTGATTTTCTCTTAAATGAACGACTGGCATTACACAACCATTGAATGTTCACTAGTGCATGGTTTGCTAAGAAGAGTATCATGGTTTGCAAATGGAACGTTTATATATCTTGAATGCTTTTGTTTCTTGCAATGATTAGTATTTTCCAGTGTTAGGAAAATTAGGGGCTGTTGTGTTGTTTTGATAAAAAAAAAACAAAAAAAAAAAACAAAAGTCTAATTTGTGCACAAATTTGATTGATAGAGATTTTTGGTCTTTGTTTATTGTCTCAAGCTAGACATTGTATTGTATATTTATTGAAATACTTTATTTTAATAGATTGATAACTTCATTCAATTATTTGCCAATATGTTCTGTGTGAACTTAATAAATACTGTATAAATATTGTGAATGGGGTTTGATGTTCCGCATTTCCCCTTAACCTTATAGGATTAAGCAAACATACAATACTACCTATAGGTGTCCTCTCACCTAAAGAGAAAATCATATGCCAAAGATGACACAGTAGAATGAACATATCACAAAATAGAATGCCACCATTCTGTACAGTTCTGCATTTGACAATTTAGAATTTATTGGACATATATTCATAACCACGTAGGATGACATAAACTTGGGACACATTCACATGAAAATTGCAAAAAGCACTTGCATTTTCTTGGAAATTAGATATTTGAATATTTGACTGTAGGCCACAACATAAAACAATGAAAAACAGATGCATTTTCAAATGTTTAATATTGGTCAATTAATCTATCTAATGAATATAATACTATGTACACTGTGCTTATGGCAAAGGCAACATTACTTTAAATTCCCTCCAGCATATGATCAAACTGTTAGTATTTTTTTTGAAACGGTCAACGTGCATAAAAATATTCTATCTTTGGACGCCAGCATTCTGTTGACACATTTCCACAAAGACATGTTAGGTTCAAAGGTCAAATGTCACTCGGGCCCTCCACGCTGAAATGAAAAGGGAAACGTTTAGGTACATTTCTCTTGTGCTTCCAGCAACACTGATCTAACATTTTGAGTAAAGTAGCCTAATAAGGATTTAGGCTATCCATGGAGGATAGGGTTATAGAACTTGCAGACAACATTTGGTGTGAATTACGCCATACACGCACAGTCATCTAACTGACCTGTATGTAATCCATTTCCTCCACGGCCAGCACTCGTCTGCGGTACTTCATTGGCAGTTCTCGGATGGTGGCGACGCTGTCAGGTGGACCAGACGGACGCTGAATGTAGCTGATTTGGGTAGGAGCTGATTTGGCCGATGAATTCATGAATGAACTCGATGCCATGCTAATACCTGTACTCTGCAGTACCTCTTCCACTGTGAACACAGCAATTACTCGCATCAAAACACAGATAGTAACTGTCTTATTACAACACGCTACAAAGGTTCGTGAAATTGCTCACCATTTGGGCTCGGTATACCCCGACGATTAGGGAACTTTATCATTGGGGCGTGAGGGCGCACTGCCTGAAATCAAATGAGGTCCTTTTAAACTTGGCTAGATCAGTAGGCCTACTTACACGCATACACCAGTCTAACGTGATTATCCCAAACCAACAGAAAAAAAACGGAGACTAATCATATAGGGCTACAACGCAAGGCTGTAGGTTTATACAAGACGAATCAGCTCTAAACATAGTCTAGTTGTACATTGTTTACCTGCACCACTAACCTCCCGGCCGCTGCCATGTCTTTTCCGTCATTCACAATACTTCTTCTTCCAACTTTATGTCATTGGTAGGTCGTCCAGCTTTTTGTCGGGTGAGGTCTGCCTTCTACCGGAGTGGAGTCGACAAAGTCCCTGGATTTTCTTTTACCGTCTATGCTGGATTTGACACTAATTCGGAAGTAGGCCTACGCTCTCTTATTTTCAGGTACCTATGAAGTAGACATAGCTTCAAATCTGTCTTTGACATAGGGTAAGCCTGTATGTCTCCCAAGACTTTCATAGCATGTCCATATGCCCTCACAAGACCCGTCACAGGAACCTGTACAGGTAGATGGTCTTTTGCTAACTGTGCCTTGATTTATTTGACAATAGGGTACTGTAAGTCGACCCTCAAACTTAATTATAGAGCCAAGGAGACGCTATTAATGCCACAACATGTATTCCTTAGCTCCAGTTGTATAGTTTATTTGCATCAATTACAGTACACACATTCATGGATAGAATTAATGAAGTTGGATATGAATGGTGAAAACACAGTAAAACAGTAAAAAATAATATCTCCATAAACATGTAAATTGCCTTGAGACAAAATGATCAACCTTAACATTTCTAGCAGAGGGAAATATGAGAATGTGATACCCAATCAGCTCCCAAACCCAAACCAGTTTATTCACAGTAGGCCTAAACAACTGAGTTAAATATATATGAGCATATCTCCTCTCTCCAATAAACCCCTCTCCTAAATTAAGCTCATGTGTATATTTGTAAAGCATATGGCACAAATAAAGAGTGAACAGAAGGAAGACGACTCCGTGGATGGCATCATCCTCAAATACCCGTCCAACTGGCACGTGCCTGTCGCCGCTGTCGCCGTTTCTCCTCGAGCAGTTCTAGGATCTTTATGACTTTTGGGTGAGCACAGTACCTCTTCCCGTTCACATGCAATCTGGTGAGATGAATGCCGTTTACATGCATGTTTTGCACCCTAACATATTTTCACACATTGGTGTATAGCCTATGGATGGCTCATGACTGTAAAGCACTCACTTGACGGCATCAATGTCACAGATACCGTAGCTGCTCTGGACATCATATTTGTTTACCATCATCAGAATGTTGATTGGCACAATTGGAGTTTTCACACAGCATTTTGGGATGGCCCCTTAAGAAAAAGTCATGATATCAGTGTAATCCTAAATTTAACTCCACCTGACTATCTATCAAATATAAAGTCTCATTTCACATTAATATTACTATAGAGAATAGTATATGTATATATATATATATATATAGTATAAGTATATATACTTTTTTGATCCCGTGAGGGAAATTTGGTCTCTGCATTTAACCCAATCGGTGAATTAGTGAAACACAAACAGCACACAGTGAGGTGAAGCACACACTATTCCCGGCGCAGTGAGCTGCCTGCTACAACAGCGGCGCTTAGGGGAGCAGTGAGGGGTTAGGTGCCTTGCTCACCTGCTTGCACTTCAGCCGCGGCCCACTGGTCGGGGCTCGAACCGGCACCCTCCGGTTACAAGTCCAGAGTGCTAACCAGTGGGCCACGGCTGCCCAGAATATGGCTAATGAAAGTCAAATACTAATTCTACAACCAATTGAGATCATAATGAATAACAAAAAAAGATACAATGGAATGAAGTCAATTTAACTTCTACAAGAGTCTAAAGGAGAAACCAGTCTGTGTGTCTTACCTATGGTGGGCAAGGAGAGAAAAAGGATCAGAACAAGAGCCCTGAAATCCATTGGGATAGTTCTTGAGGAAACCGAGATGATGAGAAGCAAAGCACAAGTCTGATCAGACACCCTCAGAGGGAACTGCTTATATTTGCATGGAGATGGCACGCCCCAAGGTAGCTTTCAGTCATCAAGTAGGTTATGTTGCAATATCTTAGAAAATATCTTGTGGAATGTGTGTGAAGAAATAACATGATTTTCTTCTGACCTCAAAAGTGAATCTTTTACTTACTGTCTGTCACATTTAGACTTCTTAACCATGCATGCAAAGATGACCAATGTTTAAAAACTGAAGTATTTATTTCAGTGCATTAGAAAATCATAATTTACATTTAAATATACTAAATAAACACATGAAATACACATGAACAAAACACTCAAACAATAATAATAAAGTCTTTCAAGCACTATTAAAAGGTTCTATTCACAATTTGTTCTTAAAGTGTGTCTCAAACACACAACTTTGTCCAGTTCGGTTCAGCAGCAGCCGAGGAAGTGTTGTTCTGTTCGGTCCCTTTTCTTTGAATGCTAGGAATCTGTAGAATAAAAAAATATTGGACATATTAGTCCCCTATATAAGCCACCAGGTGAGTGACAGCTCCATATGGTGTTAAGCGAACACATGCACACACACACACGTGGCTGAGCGAGCTTTTCCATCATTTACCCACACCCACAATTTCCCATTTTTCTATAGATATCAGACAAAATGGGAAATAAACCCCAGATGGTTAGTGGAAACTTTTGGGGGAAAGGACATCTGCAGCACAGAAGCACATCAACGACTGATGGCCCTGGTTAGAAAAACCCAGAACCAACCTACACCATATATGGCTCCTCCTGATCCCCCCGCAACATTAGCCTACTTTTGGGTGTCAGTCAAATATTCATAATAATCTAAAGACTCCATATCCTGTTCCTCCTGACTGTATTGCTGGAGAACATGATGTCTTGACCCGACCAATGTCACTTGACAATATAGATCCAGGGTTGACAACTCGCCCGGGCCTCTTTGCTTTAAAGAAAGGAGGCCACAGAGTCAATGTGATATGTGATCAGTGTTTCCCACAGAATTGAATTCCATTTGTGGTGGTAGGTTTGCAGAATTAACTTGAATACAACAGTTTTTAACAAATTAGCACAGCGTGGTTATGATGCTAACCAGATTTAAGCACAATTTAGTACAACCTGGAAAATCATTGTGTGGTGGTCAGTGTTGATATTATGGTGGGCCGCCACTAATAAGTCAATGTATGGGAAACACTGGACATAACACTGCCCTGGCTGTCGCCTTGTCCCATTTATTTTCTGAATTAGAGACAGATAGATAGAAAGAAAGATAAATATACTTTATTCATTCCCAAGGGGAAATTCAGTGTTTCAGCAGCTATGCAAACACAGCATAATAGGATGGGTAGCTTAATAAGTGTTTGATATCAGACTACAGGGAACAGAGGGAGATGTCTTCAAAGACCTGAGAAGTGTTTGATGGACATCTTATTTAGATCAATCCTTCTACAGTCTTCATAGTCTTTCATTAAAAAGCCACATTTAATACCAGCACCACAATGAGCATGCAAAGGCACGCTAAAGCCTGGTATCAAGAACAAGAGAAAATAACTATTTTTCCTTAGTATTACTCTAAAAGCTTGAGGATAAGAATCACAGTTATTCAAGAAGGTTTACATATACTTTTATGACCGCTTTCTTTAATACTGTGAAGGAATGGACTTTGCGGGCACCAATACCAATCAACCAGCCAATAATCCTCCAAATTACATGGTAATCTACTAGTCACACAGGCATTGAGAGGACAAACATGCCTTGTGTCTTAGATTCCCTTTTGGGGGAGTTAGCTAACATGTTTAAATGTAAATGTAAATCAGGTTTCTAGGCCAAGTATACCTGTGTACACAAGGAATTTGGTCTCTGCATTTAAGCCATCCGTGAATTAGTGAACACACAGAGCACACAGTGAACACACAGTGAGGTGAAGCACACACTAACCTGGAGCAGTGAGCTGCCTTGCTACAGCGGCGCTCGGGGAGCAGTGAGGGGTTAGGTGCCTTGCTCAAGGGCACTTCAGCCGTTCCCACTGGTCGGGGATCGAACTGGCAACCCTCCGGTTCCAAGCCCGAAGCCCTGACCAGTGGGAACGGCTGCCCCGTTAACTACACAAGGACCTCGACAAGAGCTATGACACCTAAACACGCCTAGTATATGGAGTTCAACAAAGTCACCATGGCACTATCAACTCCAAAAATTATGTTGAGGTCATAAAGCGCATAAATAATACTTAAATGTATGCCTGCATTTTACAAATGTTGCCTTGGGCAAGCTGTAAAGGAGAACTCTGGAGAGTACAGTGCTACACTATGGGGGCATTTTTAATATCATGTTTGCAAAACCTCCCAAGTAGAACACACCTGTCCTCTTCCCGGGTGCCCAGAGATAGCCTGGAGCTACTCCCGTCTGTTCAGCACTGTCAGAGAATTGCTGAAAGTAGAAGAAAAACAAACCAGTTAATTTTACAGGAAGATTTTTAACTGCAGTTAGTAGACTTAATAGAAACGCCCATCATGACAGACAAGATGATAATAATAATGATGTGGTGATGGGCACTTTGCCCAGATGTCAGAGGCCCTTCTGAATGGGTTTGAACAGGATAAAATAAACAGAAAGAAAGCTCTCATGCAACTGACTCTGAAGTCCCTGACTATGGACTTTGTTTCAAAACAATAGGTTGGGTCATAAAAGTCTAACTGCTGGCACGAATGAGGTACCGTATTTTCCGGACTTCCGGACGTCAGTCAAAAAATACTCCAAAACCAGGGAAAAAACATATATAAGTCGCACCAGACTATAAGTCGCATTTATTTAGAAATGTATTTCACAAAATCCAAAATCAAAAACAGACAGAGACTATGTAACTGTACTATTCAGGCCAAAAAGATTAATGTTAATGAAGATGAAGAAGTAAAGGCAGCCAAGAGGAGGGCTGAAGGTAATTGTAAAGCAATTTAGTCTAAAGATTCACTGAAATAAAAGGCTGATGTGGTACACCAAAATTTAGCTAAAATGTGGAGAATACAATGCAATCAAGCATTTTGGGCGATGTGGAGTCACAAGCTGGCAGCAGATTAAATGGTTTTAAAAGGACGTGACCGAAGCTGAGGTTCTCGTTAATGTGAATGACGACGTTCACACATAAACTAACAATAAAAACATGAAGAATGATATCGTTGGGATCACTTTCAGAGCAATTTTCAGAACGATAAAAAGTTAATAGCCAATCAGAACCCATTGAATTTTAACAGTCACATTCATTAACACAAGGAGAGACTTTGTTTATCGTTGTTCAGTGTGAACGCTTTTATCGTTATGGTTATGGTTATAGTTATAGTTATCGTTACCGTTCTTGGTGTGAATAGGCCTTAAGAGTAGGGTTATAGGCCCAACGATAATTGTAAAGCAATTTACAAAAGATTCACTGAACAAAAATGCTGATGTGGTACATGACAATTTAGCTAAAAATGTGGAGAATGCAATGCAATCAAGCATTATGGGTGATGTGGAGAGACAAGCCAACAGCAGATTAAATGCTCACGAGAGAAAAAGATGCTGTTTTAAAAGGACGAGCAGACCGAAGCTGCAGCAAGCAGGTGATATTTAGAAATTTATTTCACAAAATCCAAGACCAAGAACAGACAGACTATCTAGCTGGACACATAGAGGCCAAAAATATTGAGAATTCTACCGAGAATGTTAATCAAGACTAAGGAGTGAATAGTGGCAAGCTGATGAGGCAAGCTGAAAGCTGTCAACAAGGGCCCGACGCTAACTGTAAAGCAATTTACAAAAGATTCACTGAACAAAAACGCTGATGTGGTACATGAAAATGTAGCTAAAAATGTGGAGAATGCAATGCAATCAAGCATTTTGGACGATATATTGGCACAAGCTGGCAGCAGAGCAAATGCTCGGCAGGCCACCTCCGAGAGAGCGAGAGAAAAAAAAGATGCGCATTTAAAACCAGGGCCTAAAATTCAGCGTGGGATTGCGGATATTGCGCATAAGTTATTAAGTATTGCACATAATAATAAAAGCCCTGCAACTCTAGCCATCATAATGCGAGAAATTCCCGCACACATTTTACAGCAGTGTCTGATAATGTTAATCTAATAATGAAGCGGCCTGAATGAGTTTTTTTTTTTTTTTTTTTTTTAATTATGCATGATTTACTTTTTTATAAAATTCGTAGGCTGATGCCTGGCAGCAACAATTGTGTTTAAATGGAGGTTACTGCTAGCCTGACGCAGTCATACTCAATTCTAGTCAGAATATGAGTCTGATACTGCTCCATTGGGACGTAATTATGGGGCGTGTTTCAACCGATACAGGGGGGGAATGCCTCTGCACTCAATTGGATAGACCTAACCAATCAAACAACAAAATAGCTTACCGTGAGGTGTAGGAAGAAAACACACAAACCATCCTTCTTCTCCACAAATGCCTTAACATTTTTTTCTGGTCTTTTGTAAAAGTTAGTGCCGTAAATAACTCCTAGCCTAGGCTACAACAGTCATTAGCGAAATCTAAGAGATAGGTAGTAGGGTAGGCTGTTAGGAAAAAACTGATAGCCTATATCCCCTCTGTTTTTAAAAATAATTCTGATTAATAATTGAACACTGATATGCTACAAACATGTTAAACAGCTGGGAAAGGCTGTCGCAAATCCCTCAAACAGGTGGTCAATCAGAGATTTCAAATGAACGAGGGAACATGTCACAATGCAACAGCGCTGTTTTCCCTTGATGAAAGTGAAACCACGAGTTTTCCCACTTCTTAACTCATTGAATGCCAAGCTGTTTTTGGGAGCTTTGTCCTAGAGTGCCAGCAATCTAGACCATTGTTGATGATTTTTGTACAGCCACAGCATATTCTGTGTTATAGCTATGAACACATACAATGGCTCGTTTAAAAGGTGAGCTCTCGGTGGGTGCAAACTGTGTATTTCTACACGCCTCTGTTCCTGAGAAATCCCAAGCTAAACAGTGGCTAGTTTTCATCAAAATCGCTGTTTTTTTTTTCTAGAAATGGAGATATAACGTCTTTCATGAAATATGAAGTGTTGCCTGTTACTTACTTGTGTAAACTTTCCGGGAAGTGATCAGCGAGACCTGGCGAGACTGCCACCTAGTGATAGACCTACGAAAATGGCCTGGTTTTGATCTGACGTGCATGCGTCACTGATTCGACCCAAAGCGGCAACCGAGTTATGATAAAATGTCCAAATTGTGCGTTTTCATGAGTTTTCGATCGTCATATATTTCATTTCCATTAATCACAGAGTTCCCAAAATCACATATAAGGTGTGTTAAGAGCGTCTAGTTTCGTAATTTAAAAAAAAAAAAGCTAAAAACGTAATATTACGTTTTTGGCACTCAATGAGTTAACTTTGGCCAAAGTTTTCAGAAATAATCGTTTTCAGTGATAAAACCTCATTAAATAATATGCATTTTCCATATGGGGTCTCAAAAGCCATGTATCCTTCTAGCCACAGCGTTTTTGTTTCAAACATAAACCTAATCTAAGCGTGCTCAGATGACGTGATAGACCAGGCGCTGTTGCTCACCTGTCCATCATCGTAAAGCCCAATTTGAATGGTCCGCCCGATCTAGGGCGAGCATACTTGCTCCACAATGGAGCAATGCCAGACCGAACTTCCCGACCTCAAATGTTGTGGGCGGGACTAAGTTCGGAATGGCACCCAGGCTAGGTTACTGCCTCAGCCTCTCGCAAGCTCAGAGGGGGGGGGGGGGGGGGGCAAGCGACTGGTAGCTTGAGAGCGACGTGTTGGAGACTCATGGTGTAGGACAATGACTTTTCATTGGCAACAATATCAAACCAACCAACAATATAAAATATTAAGAAGAGCTCTTTTAAGTTAAATCAAAATAAAATTATTACTGGCCTTTATTTGTCCGTATCTGAGGCCCGGCTATAAATAGAATCCCGGCCATAATATGAGGATTTAGGTATGCACGTGTTTCAGGCATCTCTGATCGAAAGTGCACAGAACTTGTGCATTTGAGAGCGCTCTCTTGCGACTGTAGACGGTAATGTTTCATGTAGTGTTCATGTCAATTAATATAAATTAACATTTAAAAACATGTTCAATTATATATTTTCATATACAAGTTGCACCTGACTATAAGTCGCAGGACCAGACAAACTATGAAAAAAAGTGTCACTTATAGTCCGGAAAATACGGTACTTGTATGCTTGGTATAGGAAGCTAAAAGCACATACCAGCAGACTGAGTAGAATATCTGAGATTTGAGCAAAACTGTATGTACACATTCCTTCATATGAATTCAGAAATACCAACATGTGACATTGTTAAACAACAGTTATTGGTGAAAGTTAAAGTAGAAAGTAAACTAGTAAAACACAAAGTGAGGACTGTTTCTGTACATGTCTTAACTTACAAATATTTCTGATGATGGTGTATTGGGAGGTGAGAGATTTTTCAATACAATCAATATACATCATAGCAAAATTAGCCAAGAGCAATTGTTACAACCCATAACAAACGTTAACACCCATGTTGAAAGAACAGACATGACAGGGAATGATGTTTCACACACCTGTTGTAACTGCTGAATCTCCCTCATGGCCAGCCTTATGGAGGGGTACAGCCGCGGTCTGGCTTTGTCTTTCGGGTTGGCCTGTTGCTGGTTGGACAGGGCATCCAGCTGCCTCCGGTGGTCTGATATCCTCCGCAGCACGGGGGGTTTGTTGGGATGGAGCGCTCCGGAGGTCTGGTCCGGGGGCATGAAGAGGCCCTGCAGCTCCTGCGCCACAGGGTCCGGCCCGCGGTGAGCATGCTCGGGAGGGGATGGCAACATGTACTCCAGCTCCTCGTAGTCTGGCTGCTGGTCACATGACTGATACACAAAACATACAAACACTCAGACACACAACGATCTCTATTCCACCTCAAGCTTACACATACTACATACTACTGCATACATGCTCAAACACGCGCACTTACATAAACACATATAAAAACACCACAATAGAAACACACAAGTTTTTTTTGTTGGTATGAGGACTCACATTTTTTATAGGACAAAGTGGAGAAAACTTTAAGGGGGGTATTAACAACACCCATTCTCCTTGGTCTCGTTGCAGAGTCATGGTTTGTATGTGTTTATGATTGTTGTTATTGTGACAGATTGCTATTGTAAACATTCTGTAAAATGATTACCATTCTCACTACTAAATGTACAACCCCAAATCAGAAAAAGTTGGGACGTTGTGTAAGATGCAAATAAAAACAGAATGTGATAATATGCAAGTCTCGTAAACCCATATTTAGCAGCAAAAAGGACATGGACAACATATTAAATGTTGAAAATGAAAATGTTGACTATTTCAAGGAAAATATGTTCATTTTGAATGTGATGCCAGCAACATGTTTCATAAAAGTTGGGATGGGAGCATGATTACCATTGTGCCGCTTCACTTCTTCATTTAACAAAATTCTGTTTAGGAACTGAGAAGACCAGTTTCTAGAGTTTTGAGAATGACATTTTGTCGAATTCCTGCCCAATACAATATTTCAGTTGCTCAACAGTAATTGGTATTCTTAATCATGTTTTTCATTCCATGATGCACCTAATTTCTGGACTGCAGACAGGCCATTTTAGCACCTGGACTCTTCCTCTATGGAGAAATACTGTTTAAATATGTGCATTGCAATTCATTTTGCCATTGTTTTCCTGAAATATTCCCAGAAATATACATTGCCTGGATGGCAGTATATGTTGGTCAAAACCTGTATACATCATTCAGAATTGATTGTGCCTGGCTAGAAGTGCAACATACCCATGCTGTATGAACTATTGCACCTCCACACAGTCATAGATGTTGGGTTTAGAACTGAGCACTAACACAAGTTGGGTAGGTTGGATACTTGGATAGGCCCTCTCCTCTTTAGCCCAGATGAGTCCAAATTGCAAATTTTTGATTGGTCTAACCACAGGACCCTTTTCCACGTTACCTCAGTGCATGTTAAACAAACTCAGGTCCAGATAAGACAGTGGTATTTCTGTATCATCTAATTCTATTAGAATGGTATATTCTGTATTGTCTAATTACAATTTTGGCTGTTGCATGGTAAAGTTTACACTAGCATACAGTACCTGAATTGAGTATCCAACTGTGCTCATAGACAATGGTTATCAGAGGTTTTCCTGAGCTCATACAATGACTTTCTTTCCATAAACAGGTCTGGTTTTACAGTTTTTCTTGATTGACTGCTTTGAAACTGGGATCCACTTGGTCTTCATGAACACTTTCTTTGTACAGCAGAAGTCATCTCTTGCGAATGTGTTCACACATTTTCATTGGGTTCACACATTTTTCATACCCTTTTGCTAAACAGTTAACACAGATGTCATTTAGAAACCCCAAAATTAATTTTGCCGTTTGTTGCTGGTATCAAATTCAAAATTAACATACATTTTAACTATTTCATTGAAAATGTCATTTTCAACATTTGATATGATGTCTGTGTCCTTTTTGCAACTAAATATGAGTTTGAGATTTGTAGATTATTACATTCTGTTTATATTCGCATTTACACAACGTCCCAACTTTTTCTGATTTGAGGTTGTAGACTATATGACTACTTCAAACAATTTTTCTGATAATGTTTTCTGATTTATTATTGTTGTATGACAAGCCATATGCCAAGAACCATAACCATACCCATAAATCCATATAACCTACAGGTAGCTTTAAAGGCCTATTCACACCAAGAACGATAACGATAACTATAACCATAACGATAAAAGCGTTCACACTGAACAACGATAAACAAAGTCTCTCCTTGTGTTAATGAATGTGACGGTTAAAATTCAATGGGTTCTGACTGGCTATTAGCTTTTTATCATTCTGAAAATCGCTCTGAAAGTGATCCCCAATGATATCGTTTTTCATGTCGTTATCGTTATAGTTTATGTGTGAACGTCTGCATTCATATTAACGAGAACAATATTTATTTATAGCTATCGTTATTGGTGTGAATGGGCCTTAAGTATATGTAGTGTTTCTTATCAGACACTTGATCCCTCAACCTGGGAACTATTAGCATAGCACCCTGCATTACCAGTTCATTAACAGCACCGAGTGAGTGAGTGAGTGAGTGAGTGAGTGAGTGAGTGGCTGTACTCACCTGTCCACAGGGCACAGTGAGGAGCTCCATTAAGGGCTTGATGCCCACCTGCGTGTGGTGCTGCACCAGGTCCGTGAGCGAGGGGTGGGCGCGGTCCTCCCCCAGGATCACATACTTCCCATTGCACTGCATCTCAATCATGTAGTGCCGGCAGCGACTTGCTCCCCTGCACACCAAAGAAACGTCAAAAGGTCAGATGTGTGATGGACAGCTCCACAGTCTCATGTAATCACCCTCATAGATACTGTAGTTCACAAGCCATAAATACTTTACAAGCGTTATTTATGGCCACTGTACACTGAAGACCAGCGTAATAATTATATTACATTACATTTGGCTGACGCATTTTTAGCCAAATAATGATGAGATGTGTCAAGTAAAGTCCAGTCAAGTCAAATCTATTTTTATAGCAACTTCATATGACAAGCACAGACTTAAAGTAGTGTAGTCTTGCATATACCTTTATCTTACTCTCCCGTACCTGAATGTGAGAGTGTATCCCTCCCGACTCTGCCCAACGCGGACAAGAAAGCAGCCAAGGGGCTTGTCAGTGAGGAGGTCCTCGGCTTGCCTGAGGAAATAATGCACTGCTTGAGAGACGTCCGACATCAACCACAACACAAGTGTTACAGACTCAAACGTCAAACTAAAATGTGCTGAATGCCACGACAAGTTGAAAATCCCCCTCACAAATTTGTAATGATTAAAACATAGAGTTGATTGATGGATCTTGGTTTACCATTTAGGTAAGCCAACAGCAAGAAGACTGTTGACTTTCCCAGCTTTATAATAAGTACCTTGAGGGCTTGAGAAAAAAAAGAGCTGAGAGCCAAAACTGTGTACTCTGATTGGTCGACTCACCGGCGCGTGATCATGCCGTGGAACCAGCAAGGGAACTCTCCGTTCTGCACCACCTTACCGGCCTGCGTCTCACGGAACCATCGGATGGTGTTCCTCCGCTGCTTGTGCTTCTCTTTGGCACGTTCTTCGTGCGCTGGTCCCGCTAGATCGTTATCAAAGGGCGTCGCCTTACCAGAGAAGAGCGGAGCAGAAAGTTAAAACTCAGAAAATGGCTTCCAATAAAAAAAAGTCACACATTATCGCTGGTGGTATCACTGGTGATCAGCATCAATATTCCAGACTTGCTTAAAATTCTTACTCCATTCATATTAAAATGACAAAAATATGTAGCTAGAGAGACAGTTATTTTACTATAATGGTCAGTGGTCTGGTATGAAAACTGAAAGGCATGATGGGTTTTGTAGTATGTCCTGACCTCAAAGAGCTTGCTGCGTGGGCGAGGCACAGGGGCCAGGTGCGCTGACTGGGGCCCTGAGAAGAAAGAGCGAGGCCTGGGCTCTGGCTTCTTCTTCCTGGGTAGTGGAACGGGCGGAGATACTGGCCCTAAAATACAACAGACAGAACGTCAACGCAACGTTCACACGTTACTCTCTAAATACACACCATCTCTAAATAACACTCATGCAAACATATGAATACAGTAAGCTACAAAACTGTTACTCGGATTATAAGAAACAAAGGCATGGTGAACTCACTCTTGTTCTCCTGTTCTATGAGCTGCTGTCTTCTCTTCTCCTCCTCCAGCAGGAGCTGTTTCCTCATCTCCTCCTCCTCCTTCCTCTGCAGCCTCTCTTCCTCCTCTCTTTGGGCCTGCATCTGTCTCCGCATCTCCTCCACCAGCTGCAGGTACCTCTTCCTGCAAATCTCCGCACGGAAGTCTACAGCACACACACACACTTTTATTAAAAGTTATCAAAATTAAAACAACAACAACTACGAAGACAACTGTAACTATAACAATATGAAAGTCCACACTGACCAACAAAAGTCTCCTCCTGGTCATGAGTGGATTCTGATTGGCTGTCAGCACTTTTATCGCTCACAATCTTACTCTGGTAATCCCCAAATATATCATTCTTCATGTCACGGTCATTATAATATGCAGTGCTGACATTGTCATTCTTAAAGCAACACCAAAGAGTTTTTTGTAATGTTTCCAAAATCGTTTCAGTGGTTCATAAACTCGTAACAGGGTGAACAGCACTTTCTGCATTCGCTTCGCGGCCCTCTATCGGCTATAACCGCACTATGTAAGTTTGCCGGATCAGGTAGCGGATCAGTAGTTCGATGGAATGAGACATGAGAAACTACAAATTTGACTTGCATCTGATGTCGCAATACATCGTACTTTCATAAAATCATGCAACATATTCTACCGCCGTTCTTTGGTGTTGCTTTAAGTACAGCAATACTTAAAACTTGTTTTTGTCGTTTTAGTTAACGTTTGCCAGTGTGGACGGACCTTCACGGATATGTATAATAATTTAGATCAGCAGCTCAGATATACATCCCTGGTCACTGCTGGAACCAGTGTTATGGGTTTGAACAACTGCAGAAAACTTCACATATGCCCACACATTCCCATTTCACTTTCATTCAAAAATGCAATGCAGTGCAAATGAAGTTCAGTTTAGTTCTTGAGAGCTGTTGGCAACTTGAGAGCACTTGCAATAAAACAACCTTCAAACTCATCATAACAAATCCCTTTCACAGATAGGAGGCCAAAAACAACCCTAAACACAACAACCACTAAGAGGCATTGAGGCTGGAAAGCGAAAATAAGAAGCGAATCAGGTGTGGGTGAGCCAAATAAAATATAATTTAGTGAGTGATGAAAGTGACAGACAGCACTGGAGTCATTCATTAGCTTGGCATGCTTTTATATGTTTTCGTTGCCTCGGGCATGTATGAAACAAAGCTTCCCCCTCCACTCCCAACTTCCAGTAAATACCAAACCCGTACATACTCTTCTGTATGACAATGGCGGCCCTCCCAAGTCTGTCAAGAAGACGAGCCAACTCTGCTTGGTGCCAATACTTAAAGAACAAACGCGACGACCTGTCATGAGAGACATAAAAGAAAAACCCACACACAGTTTTAATCACCCGTAACAATCAATAATTCATAGAAAGTGAAAGGACGAGGGAGAGGACACTGGTGGGGGAGAGCGTCAGCGACAAGACTTGTTTGTTTATCACTCTCAGTTTGATAGCAGAAAGTGTTTGTGTGTAAGTGTGAGACTATATACAGTACTAGGTATCACCCTGCTAATTCAGTGGTAATGCTAATTAAAGCATTAAACCTGTTCAGGGTGGGGTGTGGGGTGGGTGGTGTCATACTGGATGGTGTCATACTGGATCTCATACTCACCCACACGTCCAGCCAGTGAGCCTTGTGTTGTTGAGGATGTACATGCAGCTGGAAATCAAAAGGAGAGTGTGGAAACATGATCAGCAGACAGGCAGGAGAGAAATGCAAAGCAAGCTTACAGCGTTCAGCTTTTGCACTGCATAGTAGAAGATTTTGCTCTCCTCTGTCTATTTACAGTAAAATGACAGTTTCCAATGTGAAGTATGATAAATATGACAAACTCAAAAGGTAGCTTGACTGTGACTACAGTGCTCTGCATTGAATGTTTTAAAAGCAGAAGTTGTAGTCATAGGCCGTTGTGATTTTAATGGCCGAGTTCCCATTTGTGTGTGTGTGTGCTTGGGTGCGTGCATGTGCGTGCATGTTCGAGTGGTGAGCATACCTTTCTCTATTGGGAGGTATATCTGTTTTGAGCAGTAGGAGGCTATACCTGATAAAACAAAAAAAGAGGAACATTCATTGATTCACAATCAGTTTCACATTTCCTCAACAATGCTGATTTGACTTCAGAGCTGGGACATTAATGCACTGTTCACATAACACGTGTCAAGCTTGTGTGAGGACGATGTGTTACGACGAGTAAGCAACCCACCAAACATTCACTCACCTCTCTGCAAATTCCTTGAAGGTCGGTCTCCAAGAAAATCCATCTCGACGTATTCTGATGGTTTCTAGCAAGCCGTTGTACCGGAGCTGCAGAAACAATGGCAAAATAGGAGAAACTTACTTAACTCTGTGCTTTTACATCCATGAACTTAACTTCAATGGGGAAAGTAATTTCCAATAACGCACACTAGAGGGCGCCTTGGCTTCTAAGGTTTCATTTTCAGACAGTGTGGTTCACTGCTTTGTCCTGGCAGGCAGTGCAATTACCTTAGGATATCTGTGGCCTATTGCCCACATATATCTAAGTACAAAGTTATTCCCGGTAAAGTATCTATATATAACTTCCTAATCACATCGCTATCAGACACTGGGCCTAGGATATGTCAAAGTCTTACAGACAGAAGTAAATGGGAAACTCACTGAAGCCATACATATTCAAATGACACACAAAACACAAAAGAGGAACAGTTGGGCAGACCTGGTCCATGACGAAGTTGCTGTCCAAGTCGTTGGGGGATTTTGTTCGGTTAGGTTTTATGCAGCGGATGAAGTGAGGGCTGGCCTTGAACATCTTCTCCATTAGGACCCCAAGAGAATGCTGCACACACACCCAACAAAATACACCATGACCCCTCCAACACTTTCCTATTAAGCTTTACAATTCTTTTGAACTTTTGTTACAGGGAGATGACAAAGAAGGCAAAAATACACCTGCATTAAATGCACACACACACACACACACACACACACACACACTAGGGCTGGGACAACGCGTCAACGTAAACGATTGCGTCGACGCAAAAAATACGTCGACGCAAAATATGCGCGTCGATTTGTCAGATTTGTGAATTTTACACCTTCAGTGTTTCCCATAGTTGACTGATCTGTAGTGGGGCGCCACAAAACCGGCCGTCACACATTGATGTTCTATGTTGTACTATTTAAATTAAAGATAAGACAAAATCCTTTGAGCTGCACTTTTTACGCACGCAGCCTTTCCCTGCCCCGCCTGCTCTCTCTCATAACGAGCCCGCTGCCCCTCCTCTGCATGTGCATTTAAGACAAAATAGTCACGATTGTTGAAGGATTGTTGTTGCCACATAGAAGCATTGCATAGAACACGGCTGGCTAAATTGCTATTAAATCCGCTTAGCATCATGACCATGCTTGTTCAAAACTGCTGCTAAGGTCTTATCACAACATAGTACATTAAGGAGACTAAACTTAGTTAAGTTATGCAATCAAGCATCTCAAAGCTAACGTTAGAATACTGTTTGTTGTTGTTTGTTGAGTTTGGCATGCTTACTTACAGCTGCTTGTCAATTTCGTTACTCAGGGCTCATTTTATTGACTCTGACACTGAATGTTTGCAAAATCCCGATGTAAATGGAAAAGTGTTTTCCAAGACTCAAAAGTGCTTGTCCCAAGGAGAAGTACAAACTGCTATTTGAACTAACTACATTAGTTCTTGAATTTCCCCTGGGGATCAATAAAGTATGTATGTATGTATGTATGTATCTATCTATCTACGTTATGAATTGCATCCATACATCAGCTGCGTTTTAACTACGTTAGTGTTACAATTGCAAGGGAACGAACGTCTTAAAGTGACAGGCACTCAATTAGACCTATACACTACTGAACTTTATTGAATGCTACCTCTGACTAAGAATGCATTACTTTGCACTTGTATAGTCTTTTATTTTGGATTTTTAAGAGCAATAAACATATATTGCAATGTTAAGGAATTCATGTTTTTTTTTCCCCATTCAGATCAAATCAACATGTATAAATTGCTATTAGTCAATTAATGGGGAGATAATCGAATCGAAATCGAATCGGACTGAAAAAATGAATCGTTAGATTAATCGATGCATCGAAAAAATAATCGCTAGATTAATCGTTTAAAAAATAATCGTTTATCCCAGCCCTAACACACACACACACACACACACACACACACAGGCACACAACGCACTTGCAAGCATACTTGCTCATGTAAACTACATCACCACCAGTAGGGAAATGAGCAACACTGATCCTACCTTAAACTGAGCCCCAACAGATTGTTTCCTGGTTGAGTTGAAGTTGTCCTCTGCAATCTGTGCAAGCTTACAGGAAGTGCAATCTATTAGGATCGGTTAGGTTACAACACCTAGGTTACAACACTTCTCTACAGGGTCCCTCCTAATCTGGTCGCATTCTTTATTGGGCCAAGATGCAAGTAATTTGAATTGGACTACAGTACACTAGTTCTGTATTTATGTAGACAAATGATCTTTGTGCAAAACAAAACAAAGGAAGTGTTCAGCATGTAGTCATACCTTAGCTTTACGGGCCATCAAAGTTCCTGTTCTAGATATCGTAGCTACAAAAACAGGAAAAAACAGAGATATATCTTAGAGGGCACATGCAGATACATGTGATAAACCTTGTAGAATGAGAAAAAAGCCTTCATTTGCATTGCTATCAAAAATAATCGCAGACAATCCAAGAATCCACACACCATGCCCCAAAATGTCTCTCTCAAAATAAAATGGCAACTTCTCATAGACACTTCAGCATAGAATCTACTGGCCTAAGGATAAACGGATGACAAATTCAGAGGCACCACGTGCAAGTTTAAACAGAGTTGGTAGCTCGGGAGAACTCACCAGCGAAGAGCAGGCTGAGGAGTGGCGTGACACTGTTGATGAAGAGGCCTCTGATGCTGGCTGGGATGGTGTCCCTGTTCCTTTCCAGGAAACCTACGCTGTTATACTGAACCTACAGGGTTAGGAAAGGAGGGATGAGGAGGTGGAAGAAATAGGAGAGAGAAAGGAGGGATGAGATGGAAGAAATACAGGAGAGAGAAAGGAGGGGTGAGAAGATGATTCATTTTTTCCCCAAGATCTTGTGAGGCACAGAAACGAAAGAACATAAACTGAAATGTAGTATTCAGTGTGGAGTTGTGCTAATGCGTAGAAAATTGAGTTCAATCACAGCAATGTATACATCACGAGTTTCCAAATCCAAATAATTCTGGACAACATCTACATGTACAACCAAGTCTTAATAGAAGGTTATTAGATAGGACCTCCTTATGCTCACCTTTGCTGCGTAGTGCACAACCGTGAATGAAGGACTGTGGCTGCGCACCACTTCATAGTTGGGATGCGACTTAAACTTGCTGTTAAGTTTATCCACAAAATTTCTATCTGTAGCCTAAAAGGGAGAAACAGATGAACATTATTCTTGATCTGGCTTTCCCAGAAAAACACAAACTTTAAGTGCATTGCCCCACTCACTCACACGCAAACAGTCCAATTCATTTCTTCTTTAAAACTCACCCTCTACTCTTATAATTCTCTACAGCAAAGAAGGCCTTAATGCCGTTTTGGGAACAGTGGGACTTCAGCCAGTTTCCGTGGAAACTTTGAAGTCAGCAACTGTGGGAGGTCACATGACCCACATACCTGTGGAAAGGCGCTCTGCTCGTCCAGTAGTGAGAGGATCCCGATGGGCTTGGTGAGAAAGAGGTCCTAAAGAGACATTAATAAATCAGTCTGCAGTTTGTTCACTTTCCAACCAACATTCCTAAAAGGATGGATACTGCTTCCTGCTGTGTCTATGGCACACTAAACCACAGACCTATCATAACAATAAGATGATAGAAAACAGAACAACAAAACACCCACTGCCTTTTTTGTGTTAACCTTGTGGGTCAGTATAGTTCTTTAACTAAGGAGGGCAGGGAAAGTACCTCGCTCACAGCATTAACAGCAGAGAAGTAGCAACATTATTTGCTACATTCAAATACTACAATGATAAAGACAACCAACAACGCAAATGGCATGTTTCAGATCTGATGAATGGATAAATGGCATGACGCTGAGCTCTGCTTCAGTCATCACTGCCTCTCATAAACAGTACAAGCATTTTCTCTTTCTGCAGTGCAGAGTAGTCAGGGAGACGGTCATCAGAAACAGAATCAGCTGTCTAAGAAAAACAGTGTCTGTCTCGGGGTGTACGTGTGTGTGAGTGAGAGTGAGTGAGTGAGTGAGTGAGTGAGTGAGTGAGTGAGTGAGTGAGTGAGTGAGTGAGTGAGTGAGTGAGTGAGTGAGTGAGTGAGTGAGTGAGTGAGTGAGTGAGTGAGTGAGTGAGAGAGAGAGAGAGAGAGAAGGGAAGGAAGGAAGATAGATCGAGTGATAAAGAAGAGAGTGTGAAAGATGAGTTTTTAGCGGTCTCTCACCAGTATGGGCTTGTTGTCTTTGTATGAGATCACTTCCCAGTCCAGCTGCTCTTCTTTGTATTCCCTCTGTTCCATCAGAAAGATATGCTACAGGGGAAAAGGGCACACACACCGTCACCACACTCCACACACACACACACACACACACACACACACACACACACACACACACAACTCCCCAGCACCCCACTAGCTACTCCTGGGATTCGTGTAAAGAATACACGTTATTGATGATAAATGGCTTTAGCCACAAGATCCATGGTCTGTTTAAATTGTTGAACAGTGGAAACAAATTCAAGGCCTCAAAAAGTTCTTGCACCACAGGTTATTACCAGGAAACCATAACCTCCCGTGGGGCTAGCACGTATGGAAAAGCTCCTGCTGTTAAAACTCGTTTCCTGCCCCCTGTGTGTCGGGTGAAATAAAAACTGTGGTCATTTCAACATTTTCCACAAGCTGAGTGACCAAAACATGCTCTAAACAAGGACATTTAGTTGGGAAAGATTTTGTGAAATTTTGCGTTCCTGGTCTTTGTTTGTGTGTGTGGTTCTTGGGAATCCATGTCTCGGGAGCCTGAGAGAAGGGGAAGAGCCGTCGGCTGAGTGGATTACAGCACGTTACGCCCTTTGAAAACACTGATCTCACTTCTCTGGACCACAATTATATTGCCCCCTATCAGTTATCCACTGCAACAGCTCCTTCCATCGTCATTCAAATGTATGATATGAGAGGTGTCTACCTGGTAAGGTAATGCACTCCCCTGCACAGGTGTAACTACAGTTGAAATAAATCAAGTGTAAACTTCCCACCACAACAAAGCATATCGGTCATGGTTGAGCACATTATTCAAAGCACATCTGTCCCAATGAAAGTAAAGTCATGGCTATCGTTTTCACAGGAAAGGGTGCTAAAAGCTCAGGAGTTCAATAGAGCATGAGCATCCATTTAACAGTTTCAGGTTGCACTGATCTGAAAAAGCCCACATCCCTCCGGCACATCAGACTAATGCTCTTTGAAACAGTAGGAGGGCTGATTGGATTTGATGTAACCAAGTTGGAATTCAGACTCACATGGTTGAAAAAGAACTGTAGCTGCTCATTGGCCAGATTGATGCAAAGCTGTTCGAACCGGTTTACAGCAAAGTTTTCAAAGCCAAAAATGTCAAGGATACCTTGAAGTAATAACATGGGAAAAAAGGAAATGTAATGTGATGTGATAGTCAATTAAGAAAGTGATCTGTGAAGTACTATTGTGAAGTACTATCAAAACGTACCAATTTCACAGAGTTCAACATCTGGATCTACATTTGGGGCAAGTAACTCATTGACTTTGCTGACTATCCATCCAAACACTCTTCCATAGGCAACTTTGGCAATGGAATCTCGGGCATCTGCAAAGAGAAGTTAGATAACATTCAAATGACTTCAAATTCCCCCTAAGAATCAGTTAGAATGAAACAAGACAACGCCACAAAACCCTTTGAGGTTTAGTAACAGGGAAGGTTGTTTAATAGTTTCTTCTTCCTATTACCACTGGAGGCACTAGAGGATATCTACTGATAGACATAAAGACACACAGTTACGTAATACTCTACTTACATAAAGAGTTACAGAAAGCTATGACACATGCAGATATGTTTAAACAACACAGCCAGTGAGTGGATGTGTGGAGAAACTGGGCCTGTGTCTGAAAAGTGTGTGGTGAAACTGGGCCCCTTTGAGCCAGGAAGCTGATGCTCACCCTCGGCTTGCTGCTGGCTGTGCAGGCGCCTGATGGCTTCCCCTCGAGTGACTGACATAGTGCAGGTCAGACTCTTCAGCAGTTCCTCTTCCTGAACCCCGAACTGGCCCTGAGAAGGGAAAAAATATCCCACACAGAGACATCCATGCCATAAGTACAAACTTGCAAACAAATACATGTATATGCCTGAAATTCTGATTGGTGAGTTTCATAGTCGATCGGGGTGCTGTGCTTCTTGTGCACCAGGCGTGCTCACCAATCAGGGGTGGCACAAATTAAAGAGACATTTGCAATATTGAATTGAATCAATTCATTGACATTCAAAAATCATATCACAAATCGCAATGTCACAACAATCGCAATTAGATATTTTCCCCAATTCCCCTAGTTCCTACACCAGAGGTGCATTTAAATTCGCAAACATCGGCGAATGTTTGCAAACAGTTTTCCGTTAGCGAACGTTTGCAAACAGTCTGGGGAGGTTGTTCTCCACGAACATATAGTGGAACTGGACATGAGTTTGACAAAGGCAACAATGTAATTACCGTTACAATGGAATGTTAACACCAAATCGTTCACATTTAACTGTTCAAAGAAAACATGTTCACCACGAACGTTCGCTTCTGTTTGCCAAATTTGGGGCTCCGGGTTCAAAGTAATTTCCCAATCCCACACCATGTCTCCCACTCACTTCCTCTCACTCTCTTCACTGTCCTTTTGCACACTGCCCTCTCCCCACATACACAGCACACTATCCCATCTCCCTTGTCATCCCCCCAACACACACACCAAGACCCCTGGCAGTTGGGTTAGCCCCTTGAGCCGTGGATCTGCCCAAGGTTTCTTCCTTGGTAAGGGAGTTTTTCCTCGCCCCTGTTGCTCTTGGGTGCTCCTTGTTGGTGCCCCCCCCCCCCCCCCCATCCCAATCCTCCCCCACCTTTCTTATGCAGCCCTTGCCACTTAATCTACTAAACCCCTCTTCTACTGCACTTTTTACCCCCCCATAAATGCACAAATAGACTTAATTTCACTGCATTTCTTACTTCCAGTAACTATATGCATGTGACAATAAACTTCCTTGTATCCTTGTATCAATAAGGGCATAAAATGGCAAAAAAAAAAACTATACTTCCTTAAAAGACCAGACCCTTGCAGGCAACTGTACTTGCAGGCAACTCTAGTGCTGACCAATCATAAACATGCATTGTCCTGCGAGACGATCTGGAGGAAAAACATCTGTACTGTAAACGCACACGCACACATGGAAAGGAGTCCTTGTTGCGTCTTCCTGGTTTCCTGGACCGCCGAATGACTAAGTCCCTTTCCTCCCGCCATCTGGAGATGCATGACCCGGCCATAAATTCACCTGCGGCCTGCACTCCCCCTGAATCAGCGCCCAAATATAGCCCTGCCTGACCTTTTTCAAGCCACCCATGTCTTATCGGGGAAGGCCAGATGTGTTGGGTGGAAGGTGGGGTATGACGTGTATGTGTGTGTGTGTGTGTGGGGGGGGGGGGGGTGGGTGCCGTGCCCTGCCTCCAGGATCCGTCATCTCGTAGGAGGGTTTGTTTATGGGAGAGGGCAGTAACTCAGCGCTCCGAAACAGCCGGGCGGGAGGCGAGATGGAGACGTGCGCGGACACCCAAAACACTGGCCCCAGTCAGACCGCGGGAGTCAACAGCTGTGAGCGGTATAGGGTTACTGCCGGCCGAAGGGCCAGCCACTCAAGCGAACAATAATGGTGTTTGTTTAGCGTTGTATGCAAAAGGCCAGATAAAGCCTCCATTCTCTTCCCTGCTCCGCCACTGTCCAGCCATTCATCTCCTGTTATTCCACGCCTCTGGGACAGTGTCCAGCGAGCGCAAAGCAAGAACAGTCAGTTACATATAATATCATAGCATAGCTGACAAACAAATTAGAACAAATGCTCCGTCCTCAAATAGGCCCAAGCTTTCTGGGAAACGAATTATCCTTAACTGACCAACTGGGGAAATTACTGATAATATCAATTAGTAGTAGAACATTTTTGAAGATAAGAATCAAGAAACAAGACACACATTTTTTACACCAAGAGCTGAGAAGGGAGGAACAGAAAATGACAGGAAGGGGAAGAAAAAAGGAGATTATGGGGTAGAAGACAGGGGGGAGAGAACATGACGGGGGCTAGAAGGGAAACGAGTGAGAGAAAGAAGAAGTGAGAGAGGAAGAGTAAAGGGTGAGAAGGACAAAGTTGACAGAGGGGGAAATGAAGACCAAAGTGACACCATGACCCAACTGGACGAAACGCCTAGTGCAGCGTGCAGTGTGTGTGCAATGTGGTTGCGACGTTCTGGGCAGAGCTTTTGTCAGACGCCGGACAGACATTTCTACTTTCTACAAGAAATATGATGCAATAGAACAGCATGTTGCTACGTGTGCAATAAGGAAAAAGCAGTGTTATAAACTTATTTGTGGCGGCCCACCACAATGTCAACATTGACCACCGCACAATGATTTTCCATGTTGTACTATTTGGGTTCTATGGAACTATTTATGTTTCTGATTGGCCGAGAGACGTTCCACGAGTTGGAACATCCCTGGACATTTCAACTCAGACAATGTTCTCATCCCAGCTCTCCACCATTTCAAGCAATGGGTTACTCCTTAGCAAACCATAACGAAACAGTGCTTCACCACATCTGTGGATTAAGCCACACAGTCAACTCAATGTAAGTAAGATAAACGAGGATGCTAATTGTTCTCAGCATTGCCAGCATTGTGTATAATATGATTGTCACTTGGAGGAGACTTGTAGATAACTAACGTTAGCATAATTAGCTAACCGCTGCTAATGTACTAGCATCGTCACATCAGGCTGTACACAGTAGTGTAACATTTATTCACCATAAGTTGAGTGGTTCTGCAATGTAGACTATGCTTCCGTTTTTTTGCAGTACCATGTCCCTTACATGACATGGCCCAGTGTCCTTGTAACATGCATGCAGCAAACCTAGATATGAATGTGATTCAGCCCGACTTTCAACATTTCTTTCAAGAAGACACGTAAACCACAAAGACCCGTAAAGAGGGATCTGGAATGTTGGTTACCTAGCAACCAAGACGCTGTCTATTGAAAAGGGAACAATTTTTTGATGCGTAAGAACAATGTCGAAATTAACATTTTTAAACAATAATGGTGTGTTTTCACATTATTTAGTTTGTGGTAGAATTGTTGTATAAAAGCAATATAGCACTCGTGATCGTGGGATTGGTCATGGATATTCCCACGGCTGTTGCTGTTGACCAACCCCACTCTCACTCGTGCTATATTGCTTAAATGTGCACCTTTGTGCAGCCTCTCTGTCTCTCTGTCTCTCAACGGACCTACATGCACGTTTAAAGTAAACATTAACAATCTTGCAAGGCATAGAAGGCATAGAATAACTAATTTGTTATAAAGTTAATTCTGCAAACCTACCACCACAAATATAATTCAATTCTGTGGGAAACACTGAAAAGGTATGAGGGTGAGAGAGTGAGAGTTGCGCCAATTTGGTTAAACTCACCGCAGCCGCCTTGAGCCAGCCCACAGACGACTCGGTGACCTTTAGGGCATCACCCTCCCCAGGCTCAAACATGATGTTGCCTAGAGACAGGATGCCCGCCAGGATCGTCATCATGTCCACCTTTTCCTGCAGGACAAAAACACATTCACACTAGTTTAGGAATAAGGGTTTAAGGTTCGTTCAGTATTTGTGATTGAATCTGGTCATACATATTGTTTTTACACATATTACAAGCGCGAGAGAGAGCGAGAAATGCAGAATACAGAAAGAAAAAAGGAGAAAAGAGAAAGAAAATGCAAAAGACAAAGAAAAAAAGAGAAAGAAAGAATGAAAAGAAAGAAAGAAAGAAAGAAAGAAAGAAAGAAAGAAAGAAAGAGAAAGAAAGAAAGAGAGAGAATGGATAAAAAGGCAGGGACAGGAAGGGAGTAGGAAGTTATAACAGGGACACAAGAGGGCAGGAAGTTATAACTTCAGACAGGAAGTTATGAAGATAGTAGAGGAAGACCACTCTGTGAGCTGCCATTGAACAATTACGCAGCAGGATTATGCGGGAACTCTGAGGGAACAGGAAAGACCAGAGCCCAGCTGAGTGCTTATGAAGTTCTACACAAGATGCCTACCTGCTCTTCAAACCCAACCATGTCCATTGCATTACACACATCTGCATACTTCTTGCTCCAGCGATTCACCATGTCATCTGACAGGGATGTACCATTCAGGTATCTGAGAGACACAAGCCCAGATAAATCAATTCATATAGCAGATAGATTCAGGGAAAAGAAATGACTGTATACAAGACAGGCATGTTTTTCATTCATGCTTGTACTTCCTTAAAATTCTAAGTTATTTATTAAGTTTGGACATTATCAATGATGGATCATGGAAAACATTATTACACATTCAAGCCGCTGCCATAATTCACAGTGCAATAAAGTACAGAGGTGCAGAAATGTAGAACTAGAAGTGTCCTGAATTACAGTAAACAGTAATCACAAGCCGGATCAGCTCAACCTTTGACCCACATCTACCTACAGTATCAACAAACACTTCACCCACTTCACCTGTTTAAACACTCTTCAAGGGAACTCTAGGCACACCTGACTGAAAGCCTGCGACTAGTTTTGAGGCGTGACCAGAACACATGACACTTGACTCAAACCTGATCGTGAAGCCCATAAAAGCTGATGAAATACGTGATGTACTGAGTGGGTGGGTGAGACCAGGGTGTAGAACGAAACCAAAGTCAGTGACACAGCACAGATGCCCTGTGACGTTATGGGCGACTCATAAATATGTAGGATCACAATGACTGACTACTACTTTCTAAGAAGGCCTATTATTACACACTTGCTTTCAAACCAGTGTTGTTATTATTGTTATTCAGTGTTGTTGTTCTGCCTTGACAACTTGACACTCCATTTGGTTTGGCTCTTATGAGATCAACAAAAGGATTCTTTTCATGCCCTTGATAAACTACGGAGTTATCTCCTGTCATCCATTATAAAAATAGTGCTATCCACACTGGAAAAAACCCCAATAAACACTCAATACAAAATGTAGGCAGGACCAGGGCCAGGCCAGACCAGCACACCTGTTCAGCAGCTCACCTGTACCTGCACTGCTGGGGCTCCAGGAGTATATAGACCCGCACATCTGTTCAGCAGCTCACCTGTACTGCTGGGGCTCCAGGAGACCATAGATGTCCTTGTCTTCGGGACAGATGCCCGCCAGCATGCAGTAGAAGATGTGGAAGTTGCGCTCGCCCTCGTCCTGCTGCACCACGCGCGACTTCTCCAGCAGGTATTCGTTAATCTTGGCTCCTTTCACTGCACAAACACAGATTTAACACAAGCGATATTGTCAGAGGGACTGTTTCTGCTGTATGAAGTACTGAGACGTATCCAAAAACTAGGGTAGGGAAGGGTAGGGAAATGCATGGTGAAAATGGTGCAGACAGATGGTCAGACAGTGTCTAAGACAATATCAGTCTGTGGTCTATAGTGTGGAGAACTAGATAGACTACACAGTAAAAGCAAAAAGAGAGTGTGGTCTGTGGTCTTAAGAGTAATCTGATGTCTGCAGCCTAGCAGATAAAGGAAATCTCTCACTCGGGAGGAAATTTGCATGATAAACTAAAGAGGTTAAGGGCAGTTTGCATTCTCGAGTCGGCAGGTGAAGCTTGGGATCAGGCTGTGTTGTTGAGGAAATAGAGTCTAGAGCCAATAGACATTAGACATTTGAAACTGTAATGGGCCTCACCTGAGGTTCCTAAGAAGCGTAACTGGATGTACTTCCCAAAGCGACTGCTGTTGTCATTCATGACCGTTTGGGCATTCCCGAAGGCCTCCAGAAGAGGATTCACCTGTGGACCACAGGGAAACACATGACTCATTTGTCCCTCAGAAGTAGCTAGTCTTCAAATGCACTGCAGGTTATGACGTGACACGACATGAACCCTAAATAGACTGCCATAGCTGACAAACCTGATTTTGGAATGAAAGTGCATGAAACGCCTCACTCAACAAACAATGCCTACATGTAAAGATATGACAGGTATTTAAGGAGGGATTTCACTGTACCACACAACATACACTATTTTATTACAATATTTTAAAGAGTCATTATTGTGGGTCTACTACTATGCATTGCTTTCTTCTAAATACAAGTAAATCCCTGGTTGAAGAGGGCCTCTATCGATCTCTTTTCTCTGCACGGTTTCTATTTTGCTGTGTTAGTGCATTTTTGTCTGCTTGTGCCTCTATTGTGGTCTTCAAAACAATGCCAAATAAACAGGGCCAGTCTTTTGGTTTGGCACAAACGGCTACATTTCCACTGAAGTCCCAACTAAAAACGTCCTATTTCCATGCTTTATCAGACCAGAATATTTTTCATATACCCCCCCCCCCCCCCAATTTGTAATACATTCAGCACATTTTGGGTACAAACAAGTTACAGTTTTGGTGTTGGGTCAGAGAGACATTGGAGCAGTTATTGCTCGAGACTTTTAACTGACCTTCACAACATGCTCCAAAAAAGAAGAGACATGACCAGTGGCTGATAGTGTTATCTGCATGTTTATTTCACTGTTATTCTGATGTTTATTTCAGGTCCCAGAGGAGCCTTGGGAGGATCAAAGCTCTTTGCAAAGGATTTCAATTTCATGAGGGACTCGCAGAGAGCATAAGGCCCTTATCCTTCATCATCTGAGCCTATGACTGGGTGTGTGACTAGGGATCCCTTATAAAAACCCAAATATATGCCAAATTAGAAAGTCAGGAAGTGCCACAGTATGGGAAACAGGATGTGAAGTCGCAAAAGTGAGGCCTTCTCAAAAAGAAAACATAAAGCATTCCAGATGGTTTTGGCAAGACACAGGAAGAACAGTGACTGCATATGTCACCAAAACAAAGCAGATATTTTGGTACAACTTTATTAACGATCATCATACTCCTGTGTTTAGTATTAGTAGTCTTCATAGTAATTAAATCACACCCATGTTTTAGCTAAATGAGCTATATTAATCTAACCTTCCTATGCTCCATTTCTACGTGGCAGACTCATCCAGCCAGCAAACCAAAGAGGCAAAGGAAACCTCCCGCAACAAGCCAAGTGATTTTAAGAGCAACATGTCACCACTGTTTAAGTTGGACAGAGAATCAGGCCAGAGAAATTCTGCCCAACTAGCCTGACATAAACCGTTCCTTGAAAAAAAAAATGTTCCTCTAGGCAGCGATTTCCCCCCCACTGATAAGTAGCCCTAACATTCCGTGCCATATGAGGATAGGAATTGTGTGCGGGTATTGGGAGGAAAGGGGACCTGAGGAGGTCCGGGTCAAACTCCACAGCCACATGTTTGAAAGGCACAGTCTGAAAACGGCAATGCTCAACATTGAAGGGGACTGACAGGACAGGCCCCGTTTTCTTGGCTCGGACCATCGGGAGCGCAAGACAAATGGGAAGTGGAATGGAACCCTGGAACATGGAGATGTGAGCGATGGAACATTTTATTGGGAAAACTGGGAAAAGTTTCAGCAGGGAGACCTAGATTTCTTAGATGGCACATGGCCCATGTGGACACATACACATAAAGATTCACACTCATGTGTTCATCCACCCCCCTCCCCACACACACACACACACACAACTAGAGTCAGGACTCATTCACAACCCAACCCTATTGCACGGCTGTCTAGTGGAGTGTGAAGGAAATTCCAGAGCTGACAGTAGTGCGGAAGACTAATAAAATCAGCATCATCTAAGCAGTAAATGGGAAGTGATTAAATGCCATGCCCTGATTACGCCACCACAACAACCAGAAACACGACTTTACAGGAACATAGTGTAAAATTTATAGGAACATACTTTACAGGAACACACTGTAAACTCATGAGTCCCTCATTAATCTGAGTCATGGAATTCAAACTAAGTACACCAACATCAGAGAGAGAGAGAGAGAGAGAGAGAGAGAGAGAGAGAGTGACAGAGAGTAAAAAAAAGAAGGCGCATGATGATGACAACACACCAAGAACTCTTCTCTGGTGACACTACAAGCCACATACTCAGAGTGAACTTTTCAACCAAAACACAGAGGACCATTTGAGCTGTTGCTACTTGCTATAAAAAACCTGTTTCCATCGTATTAAGCACGTCACCAAAAAACAGAGCAAAAGATTTAGCCCTTCTGGTGCCGGACTCCATTAATGGTGATACAGTAAGTACTCCATTTTGCGTTGCTCTGGGAAACTCTTTGGGATGACCATTACTAATATCTTCAGTAAAAAAAAATATTTTTTTTTCTTGCCATTATATTTTGTTGCCAGCTGTTTATGTAACTTTTATATAACAATACAGATTGTGAGCCAAGAAAATATAGCCTATAGCGCCACGGCTTTGCTAACAAATCTCCAGGGACGTTTCATTTCCCCCAGTACCAAGCTGAGTTTGCTTATTCAATGAATACAAACAGTGTCGTGGGCAGAAGTAAATCCATCTATTAACATCTGTTAATGTGCACATATACCCTTGTGTACATAAAATGCTTCCCATGTGTCCACTAGTACGCGCCTTTTCCAGTTTCCAAATCTTTAAGCCCACGTTTGCAGTGCGCTGTATTTACTTTCAACTGGGCAGCAGGTTTACACAACAAACAGGAAAAACATGCTCCAGGCAGCAACCACTAGTGAAGCTCAGTTACTTCAAGCTTTCCATAAGCAAGGGCAGTGAGAGAAGAAGGGAAGGGATGAGAGAGAGAGAGAGAGAGAGAGAGAGAGAGAGGGAGAGAGAGAGAGATGAGAGCTGAGAAGAGAAAGGAAAGACACAACACACACACACTCACACACTCAGAATCAGCTAATCTGCAGAGGTCAGGAGTAAGGGATGTGTGCTGAGGCCTATCAAATCACCATGATCTCCCCAACGTGACTCAGCAGACAAGCAGATACAGGGGGACCGGGAGCAGATCCTGCCGACCTCACCAAAACAGCACTTGCAGTAAATTTCACCTACAGTGAGGACATCTAGTCTTTCCAACCACCAAATGATCCCCACATACTTTTGAATATATTGCCTGGAGCCTACCACTCCAACAGTAAACAGGAAATGGACACGTGGCACAGCACATTATTTACAAAAGGTACTTAAACAAAAACAAAAGGAGCCTACACTAAGACAAGGTGTGACCAAACTGAGTCAGGTTTTGTGTCCTTCATAGCACTTGGCGCTGATCTGATCTGGCCTCGGCTGAACTGGACTTGACCTGGTCGGGTCGAGTCGAAACTCACCTGGAGAATCTGCTGCTCCAGCTGCGAGTTGGCTCTGCACAGCTCCATGAGGTGCCGCAGTAGCAGCTTGGTGCTCTCAGTCTTCCCTGCTCCGCTCTCACCACTGCGCACGCACACACACACACACAGAGAGAGAGAGAGTTAACGTGGTAGCGTAGTGGGTAAGGAGCTGGGCTAGCTTGCAGTGGCCACAAAAGTTGTGTGTTAAACTCCTGACTGCCACACACACACACACAGAGAGAGAGAGAGAGAGAGAGATAATGTTAACATGGTAGCGTAGTGGGTAAGGAGCTGGGCTAGCTTGCAGTGGCCACAAAAGTTGTGTGTTAAACTCCTGACTGCCGCCGTTGTGTCCTCGAGCCAATGACACAGCCCCAGGACAACAGAGGGAGGGTAGTATGCAAGTATGGATTGGGTCATTACTAGCACCGTACCGAAAGACATTAAAACACTTCCTATGTGGAGGACATCTAAGCAACACAACATTTTTTAAACAAAATGTTCATGCAAAGGTATCATGCAAAATGGACAACACAAACACCTTTCTTTACATGCAGGACTGGATGATGGTGCAGGACCTGATCCCACAGGTCCTGCACCATCGGATATGAAGGTCACTAGACTGATTATTCTAACAACATTTGCATGAGAGATGGGGCATGCAAATACTCATTTGTGGTTGTTTGAGATTTCGCTCCGATTTATGACCTGCATATATTAATCTTACCACAAATGCATGCTCCTGAACTTTCCTGAAAAGCTCACGTAAACAGATCAATCACACGTCAAGGTAACACTCATATTTACTTTTGCTAACCCCGCATTCAATGCGTTCTGCTGCCCATCCCTGAATTCAGACCAAGCATACTAGCACAACCTGTGTGTGCGTCACTAACAATAATAGCTGTTAAAACTCAACACTAATTTACTTCCATTTAAAAATAGCCCTGGTATTTATGTCCAGAAAAACTGTGATCGGGAGTACTGGAAGGGAGTGCTATTCAACATAGCCCTGTGTACATTAAAAGCATTCTTCTCTTGTTGTCTTGGGGATTATCGCCCTGTCCACCTCAGTCCTCGTTCACACACTGACCGGGCCTACACATTCAGGGGCAGCTGGTGTGGTAACCAGGGGCAATGGGCCCATTCAGACCATAGCTGGGAATTGTGGGAAGGTTTGCTTTTGAATCAGCTCAGGCTAGAGTCTAAACAAACGTGGCCGAGGCAGCATGTGAGGCACACCGGAGAGAGAGAGAGAGAGAGAGAGAGAGAGAGAGAGAGAGAGAGAGAGAGAGAGAGAGAGAGAGCATGTGAGGCACACCGGAGAGAGAGAGAGAGAGAGAGAGAGAGAGAGAGAGAGAGAGAGAGAGAGAGAGAGAGAGAGAGAGAGAGCATGTGAGGCACACCGGAGGAGAGAGAGAGAGAGCATGTGAGGCACACCGGAGAGAGAGAGAGAGAGAGAGAGAGAGAGAGAGAGAGAGGAGAGAGAGAGAGAGAGCATGTGAGGCACACCGGAGAGAGAGAGAGGAGAGAGAGAGAGCATGTGAGGCACAGAGAGAGAGAGAGAGAGAGAGAGAGAGAGAGAGAGAGAGAGAGAGAGAGAGAGAGAGAGAGAGAGAGAGAGAGAGAGAGAGAGAGAGAGAGAGAGAGAGAGAGGGAGGGATGCCTCTAAGGATGGGGATGCCTACATGAAATGTATTCTCCATAGAGAAAGACTGTGCACGTACTTCTACTTGGAATCCTTTCGACAATCCTTTAATTCCTGGTTACTGTACCCTGATTGTCTCTGTGTGGGATATTACACTTTAATGCCAAATTCAGAAGACTGCCGGAATAAATAAGACCGATTGGGCTGCTTTCAAGCAAATAAGTATAAAAGGTTTCCATTTTTGGAAAATTGTGTAATAATAACTCTTTAAAACACCACAGATCTTGGGGTGAAATTGAAAGCACATCCAGGAGTGGAGGCTCCTGGTCTCTGTGAAATACATTGGAGTGAACTGTCTTCAGTAAAACCACAAACAGCTTGTAGAAGGGCTGACTTACAGTCAAAGTACATGAGTCCTATGGGAGGCGTCTACACTGGTGGAGACTTCTGAACATGCCGGGAATGTCTCAGTTACGTGAGAGTTTGACCAGACTTGTGTGCATGATGGAATTGTAATTATATGTTGGTGAAACATATTTAAATTTCACCCAAATCAGTTTTCCTACAAGATGCAGTTTTAGTTTTTTGCTATGTATGGCTGAACTGTGTCAACATTCACTTGACATGGTTTGTTTGCTTGTGGCTGTATACTACAAACAACACCTACACACTGTTTGCCAACACCCTTGGGCTGGACCACTACATACACAATATGATGATATGGACTCCCCCAATGCAGATGTTGCGCTACAACTCCATTAAACTGTTAATCTATGTTTGCTGTTGAAGATTATACTTTAAAGGACAAGGCCAAAATCTAGCAACCTAACTACAGAAACAACATGCAAATGGTAAATTCTTACAATCACCAAGAACAGCATAGCTGCGACTGATAAAAGCTTGCTAGCATGCTCAAGCAACTACTTTTCTACATTTTCATATGTTTTTTTCCCACGTAGATCATAGAGTTGTTATGAGCATGGTCTAAGCAGCTACTGTAACAGCAGGGACGTTTGTCTTAGGGCTGAGCTACACCAGGCGTGTAACTGAAGCGTTCCGTTTGCGACGCGTAATATCCATTTTAAATGAATGGTCTATTTTTTTCAAACGTACGCCCCACTGTCACGTCTGGTGTAGCTACTTCCATTGATTATAATGGAAGCTAATTGTTGCAGCAGACGCAACGCGAACGGAACGCTTCAGTTACGCGCCTGGTGTAGCTCAGCCCTTAGTCTTAGATGATGATGCCAGTAATAACCGCCTACAAAACACATGCTTCAAAAAGTGTCTAATTGTTGCATACTGTGTCTTTATGTTAACATTACTCTACCTCAAGATCACAAACACATGCAAGTCATTACAAAAACCTACTCACTACTGTACTGAACGCCTTTTTGATCTTGCAACAGCAATGGTAAGTGCAACAGCTCTGTCAATAAACTGTGTCAGGCATCTACTGTAATTAAATGATTCAAAAATCCAATGCAAGAGTTTGCTTTTGCTATCAACATTGTTTCACACAATGACCACACATCTTTCACAAAGTTTCCATAAGCAACTATTGTCTTCCGGTCATCTTCAGGTGAGATTTCACACATTACATTACATTACATTACATTTAGCAGACACTTCTTGACCAAAGTGACTTACATATGTCAGCTATATTACAAGGGATCACATTGTCCCCGGAGCAACTTGGGGTTAAGTGCCTTGCTCAAGGGCACAACGGTGGAAGCCGGGAATTGAACCGACAACTTTCAGGCTACTGCACGCTAACCCAGCTCCTTAACCACTACACTACCACCGCCCAGTGACAGCCGTCAAGTGCAAAGTCAAGATGTGAGTGGTGAACTGCTACTCGTACCTGATCACTATACATTGGTTCATGGGTCCAGTTCCCAGTCGGCCCATCATGGACTGGTATGCCCTGTCCGCCACAGCAAATATGTGAGGGGGCAAAGCCTTCTTGTCATGGAATTTGTATCTTTCTGATACCTGAGGAGTGAAAGGGAGGGAAATATAGGCAAAGAGAGTGTGAGAGTGTGATAATGAGCCAGTCTCCAATAAATTAAATTTGGACTGTCTCTGGCTTTGAGAACCTTATTCCTTAATGCAGTTAGTGTGAAACAGAGAGTCCGCTTACATGGAGAGTGAAACGGAGTGATGCCAAAACCAACTGGGGTATATAATATAAGATACCCCAGTTTATACCCCAATATAAGATTTACAGATTCGGGCCTTCATAATACATGGGATGTAACGTGATTTGGAAACATTACCACAGATGACACTGGGTATTGGAATCAACACAAATATAATACATATATATGTAAGCTATATAATATTGGTTTTATGTTTGTTAGAGGAAGGTGGGCTATAGGCCTAACTAGGGGATGACATGCACACATACCTCTTTTTCATATAAAGGCAAATACTTAAAAGGATTCACTGCCAGCAAAATATCACCAATGTATGTCTGGGGGGAAAAAGACAGTCAGTGGTTAGGCTACATCACCACAGTTAAAATAGTCAAGTCCACTGTAGCAGGTAGTCTAACTTCAATGAGATGAGAATAAAAGCCTCTGTATATTGAGCTCACTCCTACATGACCTAGCACATGCCATTCTTGTCCCTACTCGTATGGAAAGGTTATACAGTATAAAGATACATCTGTCAGAGTAGGCTAGGCTAAATAAAAAGCGATAATTCTCATTCGGCCAGGTAACTGAACGCCCGGAAAACAAACAAATATGTAACTTGGCTACCACACATATTTGGAGGTCATTATTTCTGAGGCGATATAGCAAATTGTTATGCAGTCGTACACTATTTTTAGAGCCCTCTCAAAAACATATGAGCTCAAAATGACAGCAGTCTACATCTATATCCTCATTCCACAAAAGTGTGCAAAACGTGTCTGGACAGGCATTCACGTGCTAAAAAGGCATTTCAAAACGTACGTACAACTTAGCTTACAGTGCACAAATGCGAATAAAGTTTAGCACTTTACTTACATAGATTTTATCCTGTTTAAATCGTTGACTGAGAGACTCTAGTAAACTTTTTTCATTCAGTTCTGATAAAGTTGCCAAATCTTCCTGAAGAGGCTCCTCCATCGCGTTGGCTGGTTGATTTAAAACAAAAAAAATGTCTTCTTCAAATTCAGTTTTGTTCAGTCGTGCGCATACAGCCTCGCTTTGTGCCTTTCTCATATGATTACACACACCAGCAGCGTCAGTGACAACCAGCTCTCTGTATCCTAACCACCTCGCTTTCTCCCCGGTGCTAAATGAACGTTCTCAAACTGCCTCCCCCAAGAGAAGTCCACGCCACTTAACTCTTTCCTCTCTACAGGAGGTCTGAGTGACAGTTTAAAGTTTACTCCCTAGCACACATGACAGCTGAGCTTTCATGTTGGTGTTGAATCATACCCTTAACGTCATAGGCTACATGTATTTTTCCGTAAGTAAATCACGCAATCGTGTTTTCAACATTGGCCGCTAAATACACTCCCGCTGCTTATGTTCCGGCTACTGAAGCAGAATTGATGAAGGGACGCGCTTGATTTCATCAGCTTGATTAGTTCTCAGCAGAAAAATAATGGACACGTCCGTTCAAGTACATAATAAAACAACAAATAAACCCTCGTGTTTGGAAAAATATTTTAATTAGTGTTCAGACTGAAAGCAACATCTCCAGATTAGCAAAAATGAAAATGTGTTAACAGTATTAACATGTCATTTTACAGAGCTAGGCTCTATACATCCGAGGGGCTGGAGGGTGGTGAGAGGTGGGTTTAATCATACAAAACCTGCAATCATGGTGCATCACACAGATGTTTCGCTTTCAGCTAGCACAGGAAACATTTCAAACTGAAACTCAATCAGTTAAGTTAAACCATATGAAACCTCCATTCTGAAGTTAAAATGACACGCCATTCTGGGTAGTCAAAAGATCAGACAGCTAAATAGATTTATTTGACTATTAAGAAAAACAAAACCTACAAAAAAAACAAAAAAAAAAACCCCACAATTTCTGATAACCAAGTCTTGAGACAATCTCTGCACATGGGTAAGGGGTTGCAGGATGGGAAGGCGAGTTCACATCACACAATCTGCACTGTATGACCACAGAAGTAACCCTTTGCTGACACAGAAAATGCGTCAGACTCACACACAACCAGTTAAATTAAACCATATAAAAATGATATCACAGTGCAATTTTTGACTGAAAAACAGTTGAGATATGCCATAGAGCAGCCCCTCCGGTCATGATGATAAATTATCTTCTTTCCATCACTAAGTACATTTTGTGATACACAAATAACATTCTGTCACACACTATACAAACAGCTGAGCAAGAGTTTTGTTACTTTCATGATTGTTTTCATTTACATGGACAGTAACTAAAGATAATATATAAAACATTCACTTATTATAAAATACTAAAACTAACAGTAATTGCAAATATCTATCAGAATAGTGATAAGCACTGACAAGCTCCATCGCCGTTCTCTCCGAGGTCCCTGTTCCTCTTCCCTCTCTCATCACATCTCACTCATCTCTGTTGTTGGGACCCTCTTCCTCGCCTTCCCCTTCCTGGAAGAAAAAAGAGAGATTACTAAAGCAAGTCCACTGCACACAGGGAATGGCCACGGTCAGAGTGTGGCCACTGGGGCCTCCTCGGTTATAACGGTATTCAGAGAGGCTTCTAGTAGAAGCACAAGAAACTTACTTCTGGGTGACATACAGGGCAATTGCTGCGAATATCGCCACGGCAAACACCACTCCACCTAGTACTCCCACCACCAATCCTGTAGAACAACAAAGTGTAAATAGCAAAACTTGGCATTGACTTCACTTCACATTGACGTGTATCAGGCAAGTTAAGTACGCCTGTAGAGTCCCCCTTTTACTATGTTTACATTAATGATGGTCTACTTTACACATACTACATTGTTATTTTGTTTGTTTGTTATTTTGTTTTATGTGATTCATGTGTATTACTGAAATGAAACTGAACACAGATGGTTTAGATCCGCAGCGTAATAATCTGACCGTTTTAGTTGCTACCTTTACTGAATGCATATGTAATGTCCACAGTGAGCTGACCTGTATCTGTAACTGTATCTATAATCTGTAGTTACTTTATTAATGTCTGTACCTGCAGAAACTGGGGTTTCATCAGGGTTGATATCAGGGCCTTGTCCCAGTGATCTTCCAGATTTACCTGAGGGGTAAAGGCCATACAACATTTTAATTAGAAAAAAAGTGCACTGCTGCCCCCTAGTGGATTAAAATAGAACAGACAATATATCTTACAAAAGAAGGAGATTAGGGGAAATTCAAACAGGCAAAGAAAGCGTTTCAGTAAAAAAAAACACTGCAGTGGAAATAATGAAAAAAGGACAACACACACACACACACACACACACACACACACATATATATAAAACCATAAGATGAAGGGAATGAAGAGACACTGTAAATAAAAAAAAAGAAAGAATAAGATTACCTCGGCATGTTTGCTGACATTCTTCTTTTGTGTCAAAGCGGTTGCCATTGCCTTGGCACCCACCATAGTGAAATAGACGACAAATCTTTTCCTCCGTGTCGAAATAGTATTTCAGGTGCAAGGCAAAACATGCACCGTTGTCCACGGGAAGAGAACAAACCGCATCTGAAAGTACAAATGTGGGAAATTGTGTGTTTATTGCTGCTGATTAAAAGCTGTTCCCCAAACATTCTCTCTCTCTCTCTCTCACACACACACACACACACAAATATGCAAAAAGTATAGTTCCATAAATATGGCTGCCATTTCCGGCTCACCTGCTTCTGGGTACTTCTGGTGAGCTTGATCAGGGAGACACGCTATAGTGCAATTCTGATCACTGTCAAAGTTGTTGGAGTTGCCTCCCTCTCCTTTGTAGAAGAATGGTGTGCACACATTTCCATCAAAGAAATACCTCAGTTCATGCTTCTGCCCTTCCCCCTCGTTCTTAGGCTCATTGCATCGTTGGTTCGGATCTGGAGGGACAAATGAAAGGGGTGTCTGTTTCAAAATGCCCAGGGTTAGACGACAGCAATCAGAATAAGCATGCAGTGTGTGGTCTACAACTCAATCACAACAGCACCACTGTGTAGGAAGGTATTTGTAGCCTAGGTGTGAACTACCTGTATTTAAAAACAATTAATTTAGCTGACATTTTTTTTTTTCCTGTAGTGAGGTCATTGTTGATGTCAATGTCAATTCAATTCAAGACTTCATTTATCCAATTTCCTCATCCAGGCATAGTGACATAAGACACATATACAACATAACACAACAAGACAGGATAAAAGAAAGAACAGGGCAGACAGGGGTGTAAGTAAGTCATACGCCATGGCAAAGACCCATGCTAAAACACAACACATCAGATCTATTCTTCCAAGATAAATTTTCATTCACAAAACATTTCGGTGAACTTACCTGTGGACATGGCAGAAGCAAACATGCACATCAGGAGAAAACAGCTGAAACATGGATTAACCTGCATGTTGGAGCGGTTGTTCATAATCAAGTTTCAGGAAATCCAGATAGCACTCGGGCAGTGCAGTTAGGGCGTAAATGAAGAATAGTTCAGTTGAACGTACTGACCTTCAGACTCTTTATTTGAGTCCAGGGTTTTATGGCCTAGGTGCGTCCGAAAGCCCTCCTACTGTAGTTTCAGTCATAAAACCAGCCTGTGATGCTTCATAGTTTCAATCATAAAACAGGTCAATTATTGTTGTTCACTTGACAGTAGGGTTTGAACTGTTGGGTTCAACAAACCAAGAAAGAAGAGATCACACACAGACAAATGAAAAAAGATAAGAATATCTGTATAGTGTTGTTGCCCTGACAATGTAGGCAGGAGAAATTGTTATACTACATTTTTACATCTGAGTAGAGGGATGCACAAACCAGGTTTTGCAAATATTACAGGAGTATTTCTGGTTTAAAAGTTGGGTCTGTGCCTCTATACATTAAAGGTCTAAACCTAATGGTGTCTGAAAACGATCTCCATTTTACACTGGGAACTTCCTCACAAAACAAGGATAGCCATCTACACTGAGAGGACTTATGCACTTTGAGGCATGCCACAGAGGACAAAATACATGAGAAAACTAGAACACACTACACAGATAAAAACAAAAAAAACAATCCAAAAGATATAAAAAGGAGCATTATGTAATAATGCAATATCTTACACAATAAAGTTACATATCACATTACGTAAGGTAAACAACAACGTTCACAACATTCTGAAGATGACAACATATAGCCTAACATTATAGAGGGTACTTCCTGAGGGTATTTCTAACACCGCTGTTGTGTCGAATTCTGATCACCTGATTCATCAGTTTCACAAAATAAAGATACTATATCAAATAAAGATACTACACCGCCTGCATTTATTAGTTTGTAAACAGAGATCACAACTAAAAGGGAAGTCAGTTTAAAGGGCTGTTTAGAGCTGTTTGCACCAAGAACGATAACTAAAAACTATTCTATAACTAAAAAAATCCTTCTTTCTTTCTTTCTTTTTATTCTCGTTAATATGAATGACGACGTTCACACATAAAACTATAACGATAACGACATGAAGAACAATATCGTTAGCCTAGAAATCTAGACGCGCCCCTAGCGGCAGCGAATTACATTTGCTGCCAGGGCTAGTCTAGCAACTCTCCGTTGGCTTGTGAGCTCCAGAAATCGAAACTTAATCAGGCCAATAAAATCGTGTATAGAGTCGTTAGGTGGGATTAACATAATGATTGATGGCAGAGTTGCAACGGTTTGGCTTGAATTCCCTGCTACTTGAAAACAAATAAGATGGATGTTGCTGCTGGCGAACAGTGTGACACGAGTTAAGCTTTTATTAAGTTGGCAAACGTTTGAACTAGCCAACTAGCTCCGCTGGTGGAAAACGCATGGGACTCATAGCGCTGCCGCTGTCCTATTGCGTGCAGAGGGAATTTGAAAGACAACTGATTATCCCGCCCCTCGGACTGAGCACTGCGAACGGTGAGTGTCCAGACCCTACATTTTAATGTGGGTCTGGGTCGTCAGGCTACAATATCATATGAGAACGATAAAAAGCTAACAGTCAATCAGAACCCATCACATTTTAGCCATCACATTCATTAACACAAGGAGAGACTTTGCTTATCGTTGGTCAGTGTGGATGCTTTTATTGTTATAGTTATCGTTATTGTTATCGTTCCTGGTGTGAACAGCCCTTAAAGGTCTTTAGTAATAGTACCTCTTAATTGAAATGACTGTTAATAGGTGGTGGCTGGTGACCAAATGCTATGATGAAGCACCATGCATCCAAAGTTTATTATCAATATAAAAGCTAGGAAGCAAAATCAGCCTATTTCTCTAGGGTTTTAAGCACATGTTAGATCGTCATGAGAAAAAACAAGACCGGGCCTTTTTTCAATAAAGAAAATTCAGACTTTACAAAAGTATCTCAGGGAATGTTGAAAAACAACTGAAAAGTTTATGGCATGGCTCCTTAAGAAATATTGAAATGTTGATTGTTGAGAAAGAAAGACCTGTTCAGTCGAAAGCCCACTCACCACGTCAAGGTACAGGCCACGAGTGGGGTGTTAGTAAGACAGGACAAGACGGAAGACAATGTTAGTGGAAAACAAAAACACATTTATTTTTTTAAGTTCTTCAACGTTTTCACATCTGTGACAAAGACATACCAGTTTCACAAGACACACAGAAAAAAGAAGGGCTAGACAACTAAGGCATGATGAGTTGAGGGTTAGGACAAACTCGTCCCTTCAATAGCTTCAGCGCCTATGAAAACAGAGACCACTACCACACAAGCTTATAGTAGATCTTAGTCCAACTAAAGGCAGACCGTAATGCCATATCAAGCAGTTGTCTTCAGCTACACTTATGCCCACTTGTTGATGGCTCTTCATATGTCAAAGCCAGTAGCCTCCATGTCTAACCAAAGAACTTAAACAGCAAAAAACAAAATCACCAATGGAGCAGGCTTCACTAAAAAAGCTATTGCATTCTTCTTCATTCCCATCAGCAACATGTCTGTAATTGCAATGCACCATTAGTTGAAGGCAGTCGCAAACGCGTCACATGTTGTACCCGGGAACCGTAAAAAGGCCTTCCTTCACATCACAACATGCGCTGCCTGGAGCCTGTGTGCCCAGTCAAAAAAAACAAAACAGCAAAAAAAACATAATTTAAAGAACAGTTTTTTTTTTTAGCTTAAAGAAGGTTTCTTTAGCAAGTACTTACGTCCCGTTTCTGCAGGCTGTAAGCAAAGCAAGTAGCCTGCATGTCCAACCAAAGGTCCAAAAAAAAAAAAAAAAAAAAAAAAAAAAAAGACACAAAAAGAGCAGTCTTTGAGAGCCAAAAGTAGGCTTCTTTAGCAAGTGCTTATGCTCCGTTGATGCAGGCCCTAAGCAAAGCCAGTAGCCCCAATGACCAACTAAAGCAAAAAACAGCAACAACAAAAAAACAGCAAAAAACATCATGACCAACTAAGCATTGTTTGTCACAAAAGTAGACTTCTTTAGCAAATGCTTATGCCCCGTTGATGTAGGCTCTAAGCAAAGCCAGTAGCCTGCATGCCAAACCAAAGATCCAAAAAGCAACATCAATTGGAGCAGTGTTTGAGCCACATTGAAATATCCAATACCCAAAATACTATTAACCAGCCTAGGCATGGTCTAAGTTGGTGAGGTTGGTCCGTCCCTTTGATGCGGACTGAACCATAACCATAAAAACCCTAGCCAACCACCATCAACCTATGCAAAGTTTGTCGCAAACACAAAACAAAAGAGCCAGTTAGCTTACGCCGCATGTTGCCACCATATTACCACAATGAACATCCAAATACTCTTAACCAACCTAGGCATGGTCTAGGTTGGCTAGGTTGGTCCGTCCCGTTGATGCGGACTGAACCATAACCATAAAAACCCTAGCCAACCACCATTAACCTAGGCACAGTCCGTCGCAAACACAAAACAAACGAACCAGTTAGCTTACCTTAGCTTACGGCGCATGTTGCCACCGTATTACCACAATGAACATCCAAATACTCTTAATCAACCTGGGCATGGTCTAGTTTGAATAGGTTGGTCCGTCCCATTGATGCGGACTGAACCATAACCATAAAAACCCTAGCCAACCACTATCAACCTAGGCACAGTCCGTCGCAAACACAAAACAAAAGAGCCAGTTAGCTTACGCCGCATGTTGCCACCGTATTACCAAAAGAACATCCAAATACTCTGAACAAACCTAGGCATGGTCTAGCAAGTTAGCTTACCTTAGCTTACGCCCAATGTTGCCACCGTATTACCACAATGAACATCCATATACTCTTAACCAACCTAGGCATGGTATAGGTTGGCTAGGTTGGTCCGTCCCGTTGATGCGGACTGAACCATAACCATAAAAACCCTAGCCAACCACCATTAACCTAGGCACAGTCCGTCGCAAACACAAAACAAACGAACCAGTTAGCTTACCTTAGCTTACGGCGCATGTTGCCACCGTATTACCAAAAGAACATCCAAATACTCTTAACCAACCTAGGCATGGTCTAGTAAGTTAGCTTACCTTAGGTTAAGCCCCATGTTGGCACCATATTACCACAATGAACATCCATATACTCTTAACCAACCTAGGCATGGTATAGGTTGGCTAGTTTGGTCCGTCCCGTTGATGCGGACTGAACCATAAGCATAAATACCCTAGCCAACCACCATCAACCCAGGCACATTCCGTCGCAAACACAAAACAAAAGAGCCAGTTAGCTTACGCCCAATGTTGCCACCGTATTACCACAATGAACATCCAAATACTCTTAACCAACCTAGGCATGGTCTAGCAAGTTAGCTTACCTTAGGTTAAGCCCCATGTTGCCACCATATTACCACAATGAACATCCATATACTCTTAACCAACCTAGGCATGGTATAGGTTGGCTAGGTTGGTCCATCCCGTTGATGCGGACTCAACCATAACCATAAAAACCCTAACCAACCACCATCAACCTAGGCACAGTCCGTCGCAAAAACAAAAGAGCCAGTTAGCTTACGCAGCATGTTGCCACCATATTACCAAAAGAACATCCAAATACTCTTAACCAACCTAGGCATGGTCTAGCAAGTTAGCTTACCTTAGCTTACGCCCAATGTTGCCACCGTATTACCACAATGAACATCCAAATACTCTTAACCGACCTAGGCATGGTATAGGTTGGCTAGGTTGGTCCGTCCCGTTGATGCGGACTGAACCATAACCATAAAAACCCTAGCCAACCACCATCAACCTTGGCACAGTCCGTCGCAAACACAAAACAAAAGAGCCAGTAAGCTTACGCCGCATGTTTGGACCATATTACCAAAAGAACATCCAAATACTCTTAACCAACCTAGGCATGGTCTAGCAAGTTAGCTTACGCCCAATGTTGCCACCGTATTACCACAATGAACATCCAAATACTCTTAACCGACCTAGGCATGGTATAGGTTGGCTAGGTTGGTCCGTCCCGTTGATGCGGACTGAACCATAACCATAAATACCCTAGCCAACCACCATCAACCCAGGCACATTCCGTCGCAAACACAAAACAAAAGAGCCAGTTAGCTTACACCCAATGTTGCCACCGTATTACCACAATGAACATCCAAATACTCTTAACCAACCTAGGCATGGTCTAGCAAGTTAGCTTACCTTAGGTTAAGCCCCATGTTGCCACCATATTAACACAATGAACATCCAAATACTCTTAACCAACCTAGGCATGGTATAGGTTGGCTAGGTTGGTCCGTCCCGTTGATGCGGACTGAACCATAACCATAAAAACCCTAGCCAACCACTATCAACCTAGGCACAGTCTGTCGCAAACACAAAACAAAAGAGCCAGTTAGGTTACGCTGCATGTTGCCACCATATTACCAAAAGAACATCCAAATACTCTTAACCAACCTAGGCATGGTCTAGCAAGTTAGCTTACCTTAGGTTAAGCCCCATGTTGGCACCATATTACCACAATGAACATCCAAATACTCTTAACCAACCTAGGCATGGTCTAGGTTGGCTAGGTTGGTCCATCCCGTTGATGCGGACTTTTTCTACACGCCTCTGTTCCTGAGAAATCCCAAGCTTAACAGTGGCTAGTTTTCATCAAAATCGCTGTTTTTTTTCTAGAAATGGAGATATAACGTCTTTCATGAAATATGAAGTGTTGCCTTTTACTTACTTGTGTAAACTTTCCGGGAAGTGATCAGCGAGACCTGGCGAGACTGCCACCTACCGATAGACCCACGAAAATGGCCTGGTTTTGACCTGACGTGCATGCGTCACTGATTCGACCCAAAGCGGCAACCAAGTTATGATAAAATGTACAGATAGTGCGTTTTCATGAGTTTCACGATCATCATATATTTCATTTCTATTCATCACAGAGTTCCCAAAATCACATATAAGGTGTGTTAAGAGTGTCTAGTTTCGTAATAAAAAAAAAAAAGCTAAAAACGTAATATTACGTTTTTGGCACTCAATGAGTTAAGTAGCCTAAAATTTTCACATAAACATGTAAATGTCATACTTGAACAATAGCCTACAAGACAGTATGACACATTGTTCTCAGATTAACAGAAATGCAGCTGTAACCCTGTAAACTTAAAATGTCAGTCTGTAGAGTAAAGTGAATTAGACCACGTAGGCTAGTAACTTTACAGCTAGCCTTCATTCTGGACTTCATGAAACTCACGCTAGCTTTCTAACACGTTACACACTTTAGAAACTGATTGCATTGTAAACGGTTTTGGCTGGTGCCGTTTTTTTCTGGCTTAGTGCTGTGTAGAGTTCAGGATGATGGCTAAGATATGTAATTAAATTGGTAACGTTAAAAGAGTATCATTTTACCCCTCCTCGCATCACTGGTACTTTACAAGCCCTGCAAATAGCAATTTTGTTATCAGTTTCCGGAATTTGGAAATACTGCCACACAGCTTGAAGTATGTTGTTGGCGCTCATAGCAACGTAAACATTGGCTTCACGTGCGCATAATTAACAGGTCACCTTATCGGCCAGGCACATCGGCAGAAATGTCCATATCAGCCAATGCCGATAAACTAAGAGGAAGTTTCCTAAGAGGAAGTTTAAAAAAAGCCACAACAACGCCTCTTCCACCTAAGAAGACTCAAGAAATTTAGCATGGGTCCCAGCATACTCTGTTCCTTCTACAGAAGCATCATTGAAAGCATACTAACGGGATGCATATCTGCCAGGTATGGAAACTGCACTGCCCAGAACCGCAGAGCAATTCAAAGGGTGGTGAAAAAGACAGCTCTGAAGATCTGGGGAGAAAAGAATAAAAATCATTTAAGACCGGTGTGTGAAAAAAGCAGTTAAAATCAAACACCCCAGCCATCCCAATAATGGTCTTCTCCAGCTGTTGCCTTCTGGTAGACGATACCGCAGCCTCAGAGCCAGGACCAGCAGGTTCAAGGATTTTTTCTTCCACCAGGCAGGCAATCCAGCTATTAAACATCTCCTAAAATCACTATTTGTTTTAAGCTGCTGTGGGTCAAAAGGAGTACAAGACCTAATAATTATGCTCTTTTTTAATATATATGAATATAAATTAAAATGCAACAATAAAGAAATCTGAATCGGAAAAGCAGGCTTCTTTAGAAATGCTTATTTGCCCATTGACAAAAAGAATACTAATTACCAATGGAGCAGTCTTGGCTAAGCTATTGTATTCTATAGACATTCTTCTTTTTACCAATGGCATTTTTGATCGGAATCAGCAACATGTCTGAAATTGTTCTCCATAATATATGTCACTGTTTCAACTCCAGCTATGACTTAGGGCCCCTTAAGGCAAGCTTTGTTCAATAAACAAGCATATTTGTCATTAAATGAAATGAAGTAAACAAAGCAATGCACCATTCTTGAAGGCCCTCCTTTCACATGTGATGCCAAAATGACTAATTGAAATAGGTTCATTACTTCATCCTGTGCACTTTCATCTTCCAACGGGGTTCACACCCATTTTCAATGACAAAATGTGAAAACCTTTCAATGATTTGTCAATGATCTTGAATTAAATTTCTATGACTTTACTGCCTACAAGTACAACACTGCTTACCATACGTTTATGCTACAGGTTGGGGTTAATTATAAAATGTGATTTGAATGAGTTTGGATAAAATGTACCCCATTTCTCTCACACCATTCTTTATCCATGAAGGACGCAATAGATTTATGTGGCATGAGGTCCACTATCTCAAGAATATGGTAGACAAAATTAAATTCCATGGACTTTTCCAAACCTTTAAATGAATTTTCTGTATTCCATGATTTCTCCAGGCCTGGAAAATGGGATTATACAATACCATAACTTTTCCAGGTTTTCCATGACCGCAGGAACCCTGCTTCAATATGCAGTCTTGGTAACCAAAGGTCCTTTTTTTGGAGTCTCCAAATGGACCTGAGCAAACCACACAGATACAGTGTACGTATTAGGACATCCTCATATGTCAGAGTCAGGTGTCAGACATCAGATGAAAAGGCATCAGGTCTCAGGACAACCTGTCAAGTTTAGGGAATTACACATAATTACAGATAAAAAGGGGCAGGGAAATCTGTATCAGATAAAACTGCATCAGGAAAAACGACATCAAACAAAAAGCTGTCAGATAGCCTAGAGCAGAAAGATGGTAGCTAACGTTAGCTTGATTAAGGAGTTTTTAAAGGACAGCCCTGATTGGGGCGAAATGAGAGTGAATCGCCAAGGCAAGCAAAACAAAGTTGAAGAAGAAACTTTATGCAAATGAGGACCACTCGAGAACCGATTAATTCAGTGTGTTTGTGTTTGGAGACGGGAGTTACAAAAAAGTCTGACCAAGATGGCGGAGGCTACCTGAGCTGTAACACAAAAATCTTAATGTGATTAAAAATTTTCTAGATGAACATTGATACTTGTATTAACAAGGATTGTGGTTTAACATAAACTTAGTCAGGGCGAATACACCATCAAATAGACCACTGAAAATGCTAGTTTAAACACTCAAACTTTTCAGGTAGCCGACAGGCCCAACCGCTAGCATTTTCTTTCCTTGTGTTGGCTAACATTGTATTTCATTGTAAGCCTAGCCAGGCAGCTAGGCTACATGCTGCAACACGGGTATGAAATATATTATGTCTTAGCGACCTTGTTGTTTCTATGAACATGAATTGTTGTTTATAGGCAACGTCAACTTAGTCGAACCATAAAGACCGGCTATATCTTCAAGTACTTAGCTAGCTGATTGCCCAATTAACTCGCTTTCCACCACTGGCTAGACACTGCAGTCAAACGGTTAGCGGTTTGGCCATCCACGACCCGAGGCAAAATTTCGGCTGGCTGAAATTCGCAAGGTGTTTCGCTGTGTGGAAACCTACCGTAAGGAACTATGTTGCCATGGGTGACGGGCGCCTGAAACCCCACATCCCCTCTCCACTCCTTTAAGACTCGAGGGGCAAGTAGTGGAACAAGTTGAGTACTTTATGTACCTTGGTACTCAGATTGATCACCGCCTGTCCTTCACTCAACATGTAGACAGAGTTTATAAAAAAGCACAACAACGCATGTGTCTCCTGAGGAAGCTCGAAGGATTTGATGTCAGATAGGACATTTTATCAACAGTATATCAGATGCTGATAGAATCGGTCATCTCCTTCAACATCACATATTGGTACTGCTTCCTAACAAACATATGCAAGGGAAAGCTGGCTAGGATAATCAAGCAGGTGGGCAAGATCATCAGCATCCCACAAAAACAGCTGTCAGATCTGTACATTCAGGCAGTGGAAAGGAAATCAAATTCCATTCTCCAGGATTTCTCCCACCCCCTCCATCGATGTTTTGAGCTGCTACTATCAGGCAGAAGATACAGAGTGCCTCTGGCCAAAAAGTCACTCACTATACACAAAATCCTTCATACCACCCAAGGCAACACACACACAAAACATACATTTTATACAAACATCCCACACATATAATTAGGACATTACATTCAATCAAAGAAAATGTTCTAACATGGCAACAAGTTGGACAATAAAGCATTTTGAATCTTGAATAACAGAAACTTGTAACTCACTTACGAGAAACTTGAAGCTCACTTAAGAGAATATTAGAGAACAACTTTCTGATATGGTATTACTCATTCAAAATGTACAGTAGCCTATCCTAGCTTTGTAAGCTTGCATACCCCGGTTGGCAGTGGCTATCCAGACCAGCTGAAGTGACCTATTTATACTAAATGCAGAGGTGTAATTTTGATAACTAGTTAGCCAACATCACACCAAACCTTTTCTCTAAGCAGGATGAAAATATGAATTTTGTGTAGGCTATGGCCTACTGTCTATAATAACAGTTAATGTTAGCGCTAGCTTTAAGCAAAGCCTATACGGTCCATGGCGAGCTCAGCGAACTAGCAAGCAGCAAAGATTATAATTTGGCGAGTTCAATTTATGTTGTTGCAAATTAACTTCAAGCATTTCAAGCATTAGGTTTAATTGAAATAAAACATTCTAGCCATCATTTATCAGAAACGACAGCTCTGGCTTTAGAAAAGCAAACGTTTGTTGATTGTTCAGCTAGTTTAGGCAGCCAGCTCCCTATTCTCATCTGACAACCGATCATCGGAAAAAAAATCTGTAATTATGTAATTCCATAACATGACGGAGGTTTTCCCCGAGACCTGAAGGCTTTTCATCTAATGGCTGACACCTGACTGACATCTGTGGATGTCCAAATATATACACCACATAGGGGTGCCTTGTATCTATGTGGCATTTTAGTTTTGATGGTTCCATGCTCTCATGTACCACACACTGGGGTTTCTGTCCTATTTTGTCCTCAATTTAAGCGAATCCATATCCTAGCCTAATTAAATATTCAGGGTTGCAGCCTACATGCGTAAAAAAAAAAAAAAAAAAGCCTAGTTGCTTAAAATTATGTCTAACATGACCTGTCACATAAATATTGTCTATGTCCATGGTAATGACTGACACTGGCTACGAATAAAGTCTGTTAAAATACAGCTCCAATATTAGATCTGATGAGGTAGACCACAAGCTCCACCCAGAATGGTTCCATGACCTGTTTTATACTGTATGGTACAGACCCACCAGTAACACTTGCCTGGGGAACATTTTATAGACTTTGTTGTCATCTAGTGCAGTGTTTCTTACTGGTGGGTCGTTGAACCGTTCTGGGTGGATCGCAGAGCTTGTGGTAAAAAATATCAGATCTAATACTAGACATTTATTTTGATAGACTTTATTCATATGTCAGTCATTGCCATGGACATACACAATGTTTATGTGACAGGTCATGTTAGACATAATTTTAGTGGTAAACGCATAGGCTACGACCCTGAATATTTGGAGTAAGATATGGATTTACTTAAACGTGTGCAGTGAATAGCTGGCACATGAGAGCATGAAACCTCTAAAACTAAAATGCTACATGGAAACAAAGTACCCCCTGTCAAAAACAAACTTGTTGAGTACTTTCAAAGGTGACATCAGGAGTTGAAGACGTAAATGCAATATCAGCATGTTCCAAACAAGTAGGCCTACAGGCACTTTGTGTGTCTCATCACGTAACTCACTGTATCCATTGGCTTAAACACTATAAAAATATATGGGTCGCGACATAATCAACATGGGAAATTGTGGATCCCAAAGCCAGACCAGTTAAGGATCAGTGGTTGGTGGTTTTGACACGAGGTGACCACAAAACGTGGCAATATCAAGATAGCTGACTTGGTTAGGCTACATTAGGCTACCCACTGAACATTTCTGCACTGCATAACATCATTTAAATTTCTCGTGAATTTAGCTGGAAGGACACTAGGAACCATAAGATTGTGGCCAAAACTGGTACTGCAATCACTTTCAAAATACTGAAGAGCGGTGTATCCCCTCCCCCCTGACTCGAGGTTGCCAACCCTGATGGCGAAACACTACTGACTTCGTGATTAGTAGATAGGTGGAGGGTGGCGCATCAGGCCAAAACACAACATGACATGACAAAACACAACATCAACATCAGTTGAGGGCTGCAACTTCACTTTTTAAATGACAATATCCTGGCCGGACTACTGTTGTCAGTGATATAAATATTTGAAATGAACATGATTTCTTAATGTCTAGTGACATATCAGGGCCATTTTATGATTAATTGAAATATTTTTCTTACATACGGTTCCTTTAAGATTTCGTCGATCATCAAATTCATTTTTGACTAACTTTTATAAGCCATCACCCAACATCACACCAGCTTTCTTGAATAGCACACAAGTTCAACAGGAAAAGCAGTTTGTCTCACTTCTGATAGCAGATGCTGTTACCATTACCCCTGTTACCAGTTGACCTTGTCATGCAACGAAACACTTACTGTCCGTGTAAACAGGGTGCGATTTGTGTAAAAACCAGAGGGGGGGATGATTTTGAATTTTGTAACCCCCCCCCCAAAAAAAAATGAAAGAACGATTCATAGCCTAGTAATGTCATGGCTAATAATAGCCTATATTAATTTTGCCACCTTTGTAACATTTTAGTTTTAGTTTACCGTGGTGCTTGGAGTGTGCTTGGTATGATGATCAGCTGCAGTGTAGGACTACGTTTTGATAAGCATACAATTCACCTTGTTCTTGCCCCATCTGAAATGACTACTTTTGCTGCCTCCATCCTTTCTGTATTTGTTGTGTAAAAAAACGTTGTATATGATGGCACTGAAGTCTTAAGTTAGTGAATTGGCTAACAGTGTTAGTTGGTAACCAAATAGCCTACACATTGCGCTACACGCTGCGTAGGCTACGTGCATTCTCTCTCCTGCTGATTTGCGTTCAGTAGCCAAGTGCATAATATTGCAAAAGTTGAAAAGATAAATGTGTTTATTGTAGCCTACAGAAAAAAAATAGCCTACTATCATACTGTCAGTTAATTGGCTACAGTGCAGTGAAGAGTTTGGAGAGTAGGGCAACTTATTTTTTATGAAAATAATTTACGAACCAGAACATAAAGACCATGAAGCTTCTATTTCTTGCAGCTGTTAAAACACCCGCTAGATAGTTTAAATACCCACCAACATTCGTTTTTGCAGTACAGATTATTTCTTAAAGTTACTTGTCTACTAGGCCTAGCCTACTGGCTGATTTATCAAACGAGTGCTTTCTCGTTCGTCCTCCGCAAACTACAGGTGTTTCGGTAGAGAGCCATTGAATAAGCGATGCCAAGCAATTTCTGTAAACACTTTTTGTGACATTCAGCAAATCTCTCCTCATTTAATGAAAGTTCCTTCGGACAATAGGCCTACGTTCTACTCTACGTGCAGTTATCCTCCATCTCAGTTGCATCAGTTTTCTAATGTTGAAGGTTCTAAAATATGACGATATGCTTTACTGAATCCTTCTTGTTTTCTTTAATTTGTCCAGCTAACTTTTCCATTGAAACTAGCCATTTATGATGGATTACACACTCGACATTCTGAAATGTCCTGCACGATCAAGGCCAAATTAAAGGGACCAGGCAAGCCTGATGCTTTTTCTCTACGAAACTCCCCCTCGCTCGGTCTGAAGCTCTTTTCCTTTTCTTTGCATCTTCCGTCAAGGGTTTTCGCTGCTTCTTCGCCGGCTCTGCCATTATACACACGTTTGCAACAATCGCTAGCGTTTCGTTAGCCTCCCTCTGAGCTATGGATGCAGGATGGAAACTGAAACTGCTTCGGTCGCCGGGTACGATACACTGAACTTGCAAGCGGGATATTCTTCCTACAGGCAGTAGGGGCGGGCGAGAGAGTCTTCATTCGTCCTGTAATGAGTCATTTAACCATATACCGACTTACGAAGATGAGTAATTAACACGAAAACGTTGCCTGGTGTCCCTTTAAGTTATCACGCAGCCACTGTGTCAGCAGCATGAGTGCTGACGGTGACGGTGCGTTTCTGATATCAGATTATTATGTAGGCTAGCCTACTAGACTGTTCTCACGTTGCAGCGCTTTACTTATATGAAGTAGCATTAATCAATATGAGGGGCAGAGGGGGATAAATGTTATCCCCACCGGGGATAAAAATAATTTAGCAGAGGTAGGGATAGAAAAACGAGAGGTGGGGAAATTCCCACCTCCCCCCCCCCCTACAAATCGCACCCTGCGTGTAAAGAAAGGCATTTTTCAAAAGCCATAGGACACACTGGGAAGAAGCCTGTAAGATGCGGTCGACGATGTTCATCATTCCATCACAACTTTGGTCAGATCCATCCTGTAAAAACCCATTGAAGCCATAAGCTTTCAATTAGCTAACGTTAGCGAAAGGTAACTTTTCTGACTAGCTGGCAAGTGGTGGTAGCACTGCTAGCAAAAAACGCCTTGGCTTGCAGTTACAGTCCAAATTATAATTGAAACAACACGCAAATAAAGAAATATAGTTAAAACATTTCCTCAACTAGCCTTGCCTACATTATGTACATTGTATCATTTAATCTCTTACTTTACTTACGTTTCCACAACTCTCAAAAATTCATCACCTGTCTCTGAGGTTGCTGCTCTCAAGGTCATGCATGCAATGCCAGCAAGACAGCCTAGACCCCATGGAAAAAGTAAACAATCTGGCTCAGGCATTTGTCGGAATTTTGTGTCAATCATATTCATAGGTAGCTAGTTGAGTCACAGGGGTGGGACTTACGTTGGTTTACTGGTAAGAAAACGTGGCAATATCAAGCTAGCTGACTTGGTTAGGCTACCCACTGAACATTTCTGCCACTGAATAACATCATTTAAATTTCTCGTGAATTTAGCTTGATGGACACTATAACTTACGAAGATTTCGTCGATCATCAAATTCATTTTTGACTAACTTTGCATAGCCATCACCCAACATTACACCAGCTTTCTTGAATAGCACACAAGTTCAACAGTAAAAGCAGTTTCTCACTTCTGATAGCAGATGCTACCATTACCCCAGTTACCAGTTGACCTTGTCATGGAACGAAAAACTTACTGTCCGTGTAAAGATATTTTTCAAAAGCCATAGGACACACTGAGAAGAAGCCTGTAAGATGCGGTCGACGATGTTCATCATTCCATCACAACTTTGGTCAGATCCATCCTGTAAAAACCCATTGAAGCCATAAGCTTTCAATTAGCTAACGTTAGCGAAAGGTAACTTTCCTGACTAGCTGGCAAGTGGTGGTAGCACTGCTAGCAAGAATCGCCTTTAGCTTGCAGTTACAGTCCAAATTATAATTGAAACAAACACGCAAATAAATAAATATAGTTAAAAACAATATGTTCTCAACTAGCCTTGCCTACATTATGTATATTGTATCATTTAATCTCTTACTTTTAATGAAGTTTCCACAACTTTCATAAATTCATCACCTGTCTCTAAGGTTGCTGCTCTCAAGGTCATGCATGCCATGCAGTCAGAGAATGGCCAAAGATGGTTGATTAGGAAGATACTTCATGAGAGGCCATTTCCTGTCCCTGGAAATTTATGCAAATAGGGTAGCAGTACACGCCCCCGCACATTTATGCAGTGATCGGGCTCTCTTTTTAACATTGAGGTCTATGGCAGAATCCAAGAATTTACCAGCCTTTTTTTTTCTGAGCAATGGATGCACATTTCGGACACGGTATCATGATCTCCAAACCCTCCTCCCTATTTCAGTAGAATGTCGTGATAGTATGACCCTCCAGTCGGGAGAAAATCAACATTAATGAAGGTGTAGGCTACACCAAGTTTATTTTGTACTCCGGCTTGTCTGGCGTGGAACCGAGGCGTTCAAACGTAAGTCATACGTCAGTGACACGCCCCTGTGCAGGCGGGAACTGAACCAGAGACCGTCTCTGACTGAACTCCACTTTGCCCTCATAGACATGAACTAGGACGACCCATCTTGCTACGCATTCATTATCTTTGGAATGGCAGTGCAAGCAAGGCAGCCTTGACCCCCATGGAACAAGTAAAAATGCTGGCTCAGGCATTTGTCGGAACTTTGTGTCAATCATATCCATAGGTAGTTGAGTCACAGGGGAAACTGAATTCAGAGAGCAGTCTTATCTGCTAACAATCACTCACTAAATTTTACTGAACAATCACTACATTTCACAAGTAAAACTGATAAAAAAAAAAAAAGATAAATAAAGAATCCTCTTCTCCTGCCAGCCTAGAATCTAAACAAAGTGAATGTGGAGTGACACAGGCAGAGCCGTAGACAGACAGCATATGGCGCCCTCTAGTGGCAAAACATCCGCTTGCACTGAGATCACGATGCACGTTTGTCAGTGTCTAGACTGTCTGTGTGTTTACAGATAAGGAAACACTTTACCATCATCTTGTTGTTACACACAATATCACCAAAATACGCAAAGAAAACTATGTATTAGACAAAGGCATCCTTTAGCATTGTTGACACAGGCAAGTCCATGTTATGATCTACATTGTACAGGCGTGTAGCACCATGGTTATTCAGCTTGTTCACTCTTCTGTTATGCAACACACATCAAATTAAGGTGTCAAATAATAACAAAACTCCCATGTCAAAACATCATGCTCTCATGAGATTGGTGCGTACTCTGAATGTTAACCATCCAGTGGACGTAGGCTAGTACGCTATGCACCTGATAGTGGAAAAAAAGCCTTACTCCATGGAAAGCACAAAAAGCTCAAGAGGATTCATCCCTAATGAAACTCCTGAGAGATGACTCGAGACAGGAGAAACACCACATGTATCTCAGAGGCTTCTACCTAACCTTTACAAACAAGTAAGGACGCCGTAGTTTAAGCTTTTAGGAAAGGTTTTATTGCAGTAAAAATGGTTATTATAGTTCAACAATAACTAAAATATTTCTTATAAAAACTCTTTAAGATAAAAAATTATATAAAAGCAGCACAGTATTTAAATAAAAAACATTGTTTCACTTAATGTTGAAGTGAAATAAACAATGCATAGGCCTACATAAGTACACATATAAACTCATAAATGCCTGAGAGACAATGAGTAACAGTCATCCTAGAAAGAGCAGCAGTGTAATAGGAATTAGTGAGTTAGTTTGCAGTGGGGGAGGACAGCATGCTATGCTACCCCTTAAAGTTCTGGAAAACCTCTGCCACCTCTAGCCAGTTTCGAAAGCAGGCCAATCCCTGATCTCTGATCTGCTTTCGGCCTTTGTCTGTGATCACCTGGCCATTCTCCTTTACAATCACCAGCTTTGGCACAGCGGTGATGTTGTACCTCTTCTTCAGGTCACTGCAAGACAGAAAAAAAGGGGGAAAAATACCCTTTTACCATAATAGATCAGCACAGACACAGCACAGACTGCATCACTATGATGAACAGCTCAGAAAGAAAAATAAATTATGTGAGTGAAGAAGTCTTAATTTGTTGGTGGCACATTGTGTAGCCTAACAGTTTACAGTTTTTTAACTGTTTAATTTAGGATTTGTTTGCTTTAAACATCTTTATTCTCTATGGCATCATTTATAAACTAGGTAATAGGCAATATGTTTACATGACTAGTTAGCCTACTAGCGCACTGACCTTACCTCATATTAATTATGTTGAACAGTAAGTAGGCCTACACCTTTTTCAGTAATTGGCTTAACAAATATATCATTGAGTTATAGTGGCTTCTTCCCTTCACAAAAGCAAACTCGATAATATTCAATATAGTTTTGGGATGTCTAGTGAAGACGTTCAGATCTATTTATAATCATAATCCTTACTGGGGAGAAAACCTGCCTAAACCTCTTATTGAGAAAGCGCATTACAGTCTCTGCGGGCTACTCACTTGATAGCTTGTCCAGAGGAAAGAATAACACAAGAAACACTGACCTGTTGAAAAGTAACAACTTGTGTAATGGGAGTGAAACGTAAAAACATCTGACAAAAGTTGATGGTGCTTTAGACTTACTGTTTATATTGATCTGTCCACGGCAGAGCAAGCCAGTCTCCATGCATGTCATGGTAGTACTCAACCATGTCCTCTGTGGACTTGTCCGATGATATGAAGACAATCTCGAACTGTGCAGGAGGGTCGGCCTCTTCAACCAACTCGGTGTAAAAATCACAGAGAATAGGTGTGAAGTCCCGACAAGGTGGGCACCATCCGGCGGAGAAGTATATACCTACAACTTTGTTTCGCAGTGCAGCTTCTGGATCAATGACATCCCCATCTTTGTTTAGAAGAGTTCGACCTATGAACACCTCCACCATCGCTGAAGGCAAGACTACAAACGTGTGAACGTTATTTACCCAAGCTATGTTAAAAGCCAGTGATTCTGCGAAAATGGTTCAGAATTAACGTTAAGTTGCTAATTGGCTAGCTGCATTGACGTTAACGTTACCAGGCCAGCAACATCAGCAAAATAATCTTCCTTAAGCTAGTTACCTTTTAGAAGAATGGCAATCAATCAAAATGACACAAAAAGCAAAACAGCTGAGCTAGATATAGCGTAGATGTGTTGGGGATATTTTCCCTGGTAAGTTAGGCTACTCAAAACCCTAAAATGATGTGACCTACTTGCCTTAGATCTCACAACTGACAGTGTGCAGAAGAAATATGGAACCGCCCCATTCGTGGTAGACATCTGAAACAGCCAATGAGCTTACTCGATGAGTCCCAAATGGATTGACGTAACAACTAGGGGCGTAGCAAGCGAGGGTGTTATGGGTGGTGTTGTGTTGAACACAATTCTATCTCCCCAACTTTTTGGCATGAAAATATAGAAATGCAGGGAGTTATTTATAATTTGGATGGAAATATTTCTCTTCCTTATCCTAGAACACCCCACTTTTAAAAAGCTTGATACGCCTAACAAGTACATTTCCATAGGTGTTGTTAAATAACAGAAAATCTCTTAATCAAACTCAAACTTACCTCCTCTTAAATAACTTATCCCGTGATCAGCTAGTGTTACTCTAAAATAAACAAAATACTGGACCAAGAAGAGTAGGCTGAGTGCAAGCCTATACCTTTTGACACAAACTACCTCAGGTTAAATCTGGGCATGGACAAATGTGCAAAACCAGGGAGTGAAGGCAGAGGACAAACATGAGTCTAATGGAAAAGAGTAGGCCAAAATACAGCAAGGTTAATACAAGATACAAGGATACAAGGAAGTTTATTGTCACATGCATATAGTTACTGGAAGTAAGAAATGCAGTGAAATTATGTCTGGTGTCAGCCTATTTGTGCATTAATGGGGGGGGGGGGGGTAAAAAGTGCAGTAGAAGAGGGGTTTAGTAGATTAAGTGGCAAGGGCTGCATAAAAAAGGTGGGGGAGGATTGGGATTGGGTGGGGGGCACCAACAAGGAGCACCCAAGAGCAACAGGGGCAAGGAAAAACTCCCTTACCAAGGAAGAAACCTTGGGCAGATCCACGGCTCAAGGGGCTAACCCAACTGCCAGGGGTCTTAGTGTGTGTGTTGGGGGGATGACAGGGGAGATGGGATAGTGTGCTGTGTATGTGGGGAGAGGGCAGTGTGCAATATGTGTGTTGGAGAAGCTTCCTCATGAGACAATGTGCTGTGTATTGGGGGGGGGGGGGCAGTGTGCTGTAAGTATGTTGGGGATGTGTGTTGGAGAAGCTTCCTGATGAAATAATGTGCTGTGTATTGGGGGGGGTGGGGGGGGGGCAGGGACTTACTATTGCAAGCAGAGTACTGTATGTAATGGATGGGGGAGAACAAATAAAGGGGGACAGGTGTATTATGCATTCTCAGCAGCCAGCAGCTCTGCTGTGCACAGAAAGTGTCTCAGAGAGCCTACACTTACCTAGAAATACTTGGAATTGAGACTCTCACACTTTACATGGAGCCTCCAAATGGCTGTAGAAGGGACACTGAAGACATCAATGCAATCCTATGTATATATGGTGTTTTATAAACACAGCAAGAATTAGTACATGAAATGTTGAATCTGCAAATGGAACCGTCACAGCTACAACTTAAAAGGTTAGGAACAGATGGTGAGGCCAGAACTTATGGAAAATACGGTGAGACAGGCATGCACATTTTGGACCATGTGAACAGTTCTCTCTGGGTCTCCTTCCCTTCTAGCCTGGAAAATCCAGACCCTGGTAATCTAGAAAGATTAAGGGTCTAGCCACGAATAATGTATTGGCCCAACTCGAGGGGCGGCACCAAGCATGCATTTGAAAATCTCACTGCACGCAATTGGATAACACTACGACCAGTGTTTACTGACTGATTCCGGACTTCCAACGTTGCAGCGCTGTCATCATAGGTTTAGCTCGCCTCTGGCCTGCCTATATCAGATACACCGATGTGATTGGTACCCGCGATGCAAGGGGCAAAGTAACGTGCATCATTATTCATTGCCAGAGTCTCTTGCAGACACAATTCGAATTGTGCTCTCGCGAGAACTCTGGATTTCCAGGGTATGTCCCTTCTGTGAACACAATTTAAAGGATCCCTTTCTATTGCAAGGCTTGCCTCAAGCTTAAGGGAAAGGATTCCGAATTCAAAGAATGACAATAGAAAGGCCACCATTAAGACAATCTGGTTAAGTTGTTAAAACTGTGGTTAATTACAAGTAAGAGGATTTCACAATATACTAATTAGAGTGAATTATTCCAAATACAGTCTTCCATAAAGATAAGAGGGTGTAATAATAATGTCTATACATAATCAGAGAGTACACATTGCAGAGACCAGGAGTTTCCTGAGTGCAATATTCGGTGAACACATTCTGTAACAGTAAGACAACCTTAAAGCTAACAAGGACAGGTTCCATGTGGACGACACAATTTTGGTGTTTTACAAAATATAAACACACTGTACAGACATACTAATAAATAGAAGACAAAAACAACACTTTTCATACTTAGTACATCCACCAGGTAAATGACACCACCAAAACGTACCACACAGGCTTGTACACACAATATAAAGCGACAATTTATTTGCAAAAACATGAGTACACAATGTCACATAACGTTTTTATTTTTAATGTTATAAGGATAGACTTACATAATAATTATAAAAATTACTTACAGAATTAAGTAACAGTTTTTAAAATGTGTTTATACCTTTAAATGCAAATAAAATGGAGTATCTACATGTTTGAAAACAAAGACAAAAAATGTGGTCCAATAGAAGCCATATAGCTAGTCCAAAGAGAGAAGCAACTATACATGTATCTGTGTGACCATCAAATTGCACTGTATTTTACAATGTATTCAAAGAACAGCATCTCAAAGGGACCATATTCATTATACTGTCATTTGCCTCACACAATCAGCATTGTAACTTAACTGTAAATGAACCTAGTATTCTTTTTTTGTTTGTGAAAATGTACACTGTTAAATCCGATATGTCATCAGAAGGACTCAATTACATACACGCACACATGCATACACCCTTCATATATAGATCTGTATACAGTTTCATTTCCCTCTCTCTCCAAATCACATAAGGCTGTTTTCTTTTTCTTTTTTTAAAGATGTTTTAATTATGGCACTGGTAAAAGATACATACATATAAATAATTTGTCTTTGTGTAGAACAGGAGCATTGTGTAAAAGATATGATCCCTCAAATGCTGTGTAACACTGGTACCTCGTCCCTCTCTGTTGGCACTCCACATACAACACCAGTGCATTTGATTCTATAGAGCATAGTACAAAATAAAATAAAAAATACTTTGTTATTATTCTTTTTTTTTTTTCTGAGGAAATGCAAACAAATATAAAGGGAACTTCCACAATTAGCAATACAACATAAAATCTCTGATTTTAGGGAACAGGTAACTGAAATGGAGACAAAAACACATGCATCACACTAACTTACATTTACAGGTTCTACTCATGCAAAATGAAGGGTCTAGAGTTTCATTTTTTTCGTCCTTTTTTTTTCTCAGAACTTTCCACGTCGAACCCACATCAAAACACAGTACGATACTACAGTAGGTAAATGTAAAAGGCCAGTCCATAGAAGGAGTCTTTTAGTTGTTTTTACTGAAGGTTGTCCTCTCTTTGAATAAGGACAGATGGCATCACCAGGATAGACAGATCCCTACTGACTGAAGACACTGCATGTACATAAAGCCATGACGGGTGATGACTATGCACACTGCTGCTGTCGCCATACTGAGGGCTTGGTGAGTGACCGGTGAGCTGTGACCGGCTGGATAAGCAAGGCAGCAAGGACCAGCTATGACCGCATCAGTTATCCTTTTTCAGCGCTAGGTGATTATCAGGTTGTTTTCCCAAACTTGTGTTTGATTTAGTATTTTGGTTAGACAAGCTGCCACTGTCAATCAACACCTCAGGATCAGCGACTCTCCTACATCAGAAAGCTACATCAGACTATTTTGGTTGTGGGAACTAAAACAGTAACAAATTTGCAAGTGAGAACGCCATGAATAAACCATGAACATGTATACAAAAAAATCCACTCCCACCCCATAAGCTACAAGGCATGAACATGGTTTGTGTTTTTTCTTTCCCTCATGAGAACACAGGACACCACTGAAGCCACTTCAGAGACTTGGTTGGTGTGTTCTCGTAGTGCACAGTCACAGATAGGCTGGAGAGGCGAGGAGAAAAATGTGTGTCAGGAGCAGAATACACTTGAACACTACTCTGTGAGTGTGAGGTAATGAGTAACATCTGGGACTTATTTTCTGAGACTCTGCTGGGCAGCTAAGAAGGATTGTAACATTCCAACAGGGGGCCCTGGTCCTCCGGTGCACTAACTTCTGGGAGAAAAATGGAAATGACAACAAAAAAATATAACAAGACAAAACAAAAAAACGAAGGCCTAAAATATAGAGTTAAATAATGACTAACCATTCAATGGTTAACGATGAGGCACAAATATTTAGGCTCAAATTGAGGCAAAGAGAGAGAGTGAAGGCGGCTAATACGTTTTTCAAAACAAATGTTTCTCAAACATGAACAAATTGGAAGAGCAATGTAATCTGAACACGTGCCTTTTCTAATTATCTTTTGCTGATTTGTTGAGTGCGGTCTAAGAAAATGAAATACTACACACATCTCTGCAGTCTGAATATTTTTAAGGGTATGAGTAACATTTTGAGATGATGCACACAAACCTTTTAATTTTAAAATAAAAATGGAGTAAATAAAAAAAATACCTAGATGTAAAATATCTTTGAAAAAAGGCAAACAATGTGCAGAATAATCACTTTGTGAACTTCACAAAAAAGATACAAATAATCATTGTGCTACTTATGATTGTTACTCTTCTTAAATATTTCATAATCATAAACAAATGAAATGTTAAGGGACTTTCAAAGACATACAAACCTCAGTCAATTAAAACAAGAAACAAATCCAATCAATTTTGTTCATTTAAAAAATAATTCAAAAGTGACCAAATCTGATTAAATCACAAAGAGGAACAATAACACAGAATGTTCAAGTGCTCCAATTCTCTCTTACAGAGATAATCTGAAAATTAGTGCTTAAGACAAAACTGTAATAAAACAAACTGCATCAGCATAGAGTTGTAGGTCTGCAACATTGAGTATGCTGTTTATCAAGACGTTTTTGAACAGATACAGAACCAAGTAAACAAAACAAAAATCAGAATAAGACAGACCTGTGCTGGGATTTGCACACTGCATACATTAAGTTCCGAAAAGAAAAGAAAGAAACAAATAAACAAACAAACAACGATAAATAACCGCGTTTTCAAACGACGATAAATAACCGTGTTTTCAAATCTCTGATAAAGTGTGACTGGGTGATGCAGATCAGAACACCATAGAAACTGAACAGGTGTGTGAGGCCGCTCTCCTACCGACAGTCGCTGGAGTCATTGGCCACATTTAACCCAATGAGAATCAATGACCAGAGCTGACAAAAAATGCAGAGTGCAAGGTCCCATCAGGCATTAGATCTTTCTCTCTCTTCACTGTTTAAGTCAGGATGATGGTACATCTTGAAAGATCTTCTTAAGGTTTGTTAAGGTCAGACAGCCTTAAGAGAACTTGGTTCCTTCACCTAATTCTTCTTGTGTGACAGCTGAGCGTCGTGCTACACAGAGCTTCCTCTCGTGCTTTCGCTCCCAAAACAATCAGACGCTCAACTAGTGGCAATCTAAAGGCTCCAGTGAAATGTCCCATCTCGTCTCAGTTAAAGATGTCACAATGAAACGCTTGAGAAAAAAGTTTGGCAAAACTCAATGGATTATGTTTTTCTTTTTCTTTTTTCGTTTCTCTGACAGATCCTCTCCTCCAACTCCACACGTAACTGCAACCAACCTCCTCCCAAAAGCCTGCTCCTACTCAATCCACTGGGAGCCTAGGAGGTTTTTACAAGGTCGTAAACGTAGATGTGAAAGTCGTCATCGAACTTGATGAAATAGACAGAGGGCTTGGCTTCAACCTGGTGGATGACCATACCAGTCCGTTTGGAGCCGTCCTCTTTGGCGTATTCCACCTGTTTGCCCACCAGGCTGTCCACCACCTCGCCGGGCTCCCTCTCCGCCGGTGGGGAGTCATCTGAGGGGAAATAACAAACATCGAGACTGTTTGACCCCTATAACAAAGTTATAGCCTAACAAACAAAGACCAAGACCGTTTAAATCCCCTCAACATGACCAGCTCTGGGCCAGGATTTTAAGCAACACCAAAGAACATTTCCTCTGTCGCCCGCACGCTATTTGTTTATCCAGCACTGGCTTTGTGAATAACGATGTCCACAGACAAGGTAGAATATGTTGCATGATTTTATGAAACTACGATGTATTGCGTCATCAGATGCAAGTCAAATTTGTAGTTTCTTATGTCTCATTCCATCAAACCACAGATCTGCTACCCGATCTGGCAAAATTACATAGTGGGGAATGCAGAAGTACCGTTCACCCTGTTACAAGTTGATGAACCACTGAAACGATTTTGGAAACATTATTTTAAGGTACAAAAAACTCTTTGGTGTTGCTTTTTTATTTATTTATGCTAAATATATGCTGTAATGGAATGATGAATGTTTGTGGGGTATTGCTCTGGAGCTGTAATGCTTTGGTTTACAACGATGCATGCATATAGATACCGTGTCAAAGTTTGCATATGTGCTCAAGCAAAACGACTTGCTCTCCCATTGTGTTTGTAGGTAAGAGCACAAATCACCACCATCTTCCTAAGAAATGCACTTTGTTGCTGCTGTGTTAGGTGTTTTCTTTTCCATTTAGTGGTCATTGCAATAGGTTAAAAGTAACAAACAGACCCAAAACTACCAAACCCAAACAATCATTCTCAATAATGGCAGAACAAAGTCTTGTCAGTAAAGCAGACTGGAGGTATGGCATATGTGGAAACTAAAGCATTCCACTTCGCTTTCGACAAATGAACAGATAAGATAACAGCCTGATATACAGTGTAGACTAGAGAAAACACATTAGAGCATCTTGCACAATGTCTCTGTAAGTCAAATGAAATTGGATACATTGAACATTAGGCTGTAGATACACCCACACCTAACAACTGTATCAAGGTATGATATTCATAGTTTGTTGCCAAGCATCAGAATTACTGGTACTTTAAATGAAACAGAAAGCTTTAAGTGTGTCCCATCACCTCAAAGACACATCTGACTCTGTTCTTCGGGCAGTTAAATGTGTATTTTTAACTTTGTAACAGTCTAGTTCAGATTTGTCAAATAAAATGTCTGCATAACACTACTAATAGTCCTCAGGAATGCAGGGCTAAAATAGACCAATAAGGCCTGTTTTTCACTGTGAGACACATCTGGATTAAAAAGACAAAAAAAAAACATGCTCTGCTAATGTAAAAGCCTGTCTTTCACTGCAAGACACATCTGGATTAAAAAAATCTAACAAACATGCACTGCCAAAGTAAAAATGTAAAACTGTAATTCCACCTCTGTAGCACAACTCAAGATCACATTCCAAAACCATCCACCTTGAAGCGCTGCATCATCATTGGGAAGTTCAGCATTAACCTACTTGAGTCAGGCATGATGCGTAGGTCTCCATCCTTGTAGTCATCTAGGAGCTGATACATGTAGAGAACTGGGTCCTTCTCGTAGGTAATATAGAACCAAGTGTTCATAATGGGCGCTCGGGCTAGGACCATACCCCGCCACTCATCCTTAGAACCATCCTCCGTCTCAAACATGTGTTCCACTGCCTTCCCGATCATGGTGTCTGCCAAGTGCGCATCGCTAATGCGCGAGGATGCTATTAGATGCCAAAAGCCATATGAAAGGAAAAAAAAGACAGGAAATATGAAATGAACTCATTTGTATGAAGAGACAAAAAATATTCTATTCATTATAACTATGTAAACTGTTAAATTCAAAAGGTACATACATTTCACATTGAGAAATTATTATTATATATTCTTGCATACTAGGAGTCCAATATTTGCATCTATGAATCAATAATACACTTCTGCCCTATGATATACCATAGCTAGGTTTGCATTTGAGGTGCATGCTTTACATCAAACCAGTGATACCTACCGCTCTAGTATATTCCAGCTATACCCATGACACCAACATGTTTTGAGCAATTATGGCTGAGTCATCCCTCTGTCTTCTTGGATGTTAATGCACCACATCATTAGTTTTCTTCCCTAATTACATGGCCTGCAGCTAGCCTAGGACAAGGGCTTTATGCACTATATGCTGCAAGTATGAATTTTAACAAACATTACAAAAATAGCTATAAAATTTAATTCGGACCCTGCCTTTTGAGTTTAATATGCTAAGCTATTGGCCCCAACTGCGGCACAACTAACTGGGGCACCTGCACCGTGTGCTGGCGACCCGGGTTTGATTCCCGCCCCGTGGTCCTTTCCGGATCCCACCCCTGCTCTCTCTCCCATTCGCTTCCTGTCACTCTCCACTGTCCTATCATTGAAGGCATAAAAAGCCCAAAAAAATGCTCAGCTACTGGAGAGCTAACTCACCGAGCCGGTCAGGCAGCACCTCGAGACCCTGGACGCGCTCGTCCTTGTGCAGCTCCAGCCCGTAGACGCAGTCAAAGCCGTCGTATTTGATCAGGTAGAGCGAGGGGTTAACGGGCACCTGGTCCAGCACAGTACCCTTCCATTGCGAGGCTGCGCCACTCCCCTCCTTCCAGATGTGCTGTATACGGCAGCCCACAATGTTTCGCCGCGGCTGTGACACAGGCTTGTTAGGCCCCAGGTTGGCCTTGTGTTTTCTGTGAACAGAGGTCAAAAGTACAACATACCTGTTTTGAGTGGACTTTAGACCCAAGGTCAGCCTTATCCTCTATTTCTGACTGTCTTGTTTTCAAAAACTGCTCCTTCTGCACTATCAGTGCTTGTGTTGTGTCAGCTAAAATGCAAACAGTGGTCCAGTGCTTATTGAAAACAGCAGAGCAATAACAACAGCTGAGCTCTGAACAAAACAATCTTGAATCAACTTTTCTTAGGGTCTTTGTTGAAGTCCCCCCCGCCCCCACCCCCCATTTGTCACAGAAATTATGTGTATCTACAATGCTTGTGGTACTTATTATAAAGCCACCAAGGCAAAGCCCCCTTAACCGTTTGGTGTTTTAAATTTAAACATATGGAGCCATATCTACCACTTGAGCACTACATGTTAAGCACAAAATATTTGCTCAGTACCTCTGTAATGTCGAAGGGCACACCTTCTCATCATTCATACACGATTTAAGAAATGAATTCACGCAATTTCGGCCATATTTTGTGGAGTCACATATCTGTTACATGTCTACCCATAGACAGTAAAAGAAATGGACGAACAGACTCCGTCGTTCTCAATGGGAGGGCACTGAGTCAAATTGAACGATTTTTCAGTTGGTCCCCCCAGTACTGCGCACTCGCACTTAACTTTGTGACGTTAGCCATCGAACTGAATCTTGTAACTCATATGATAGATACACAGAAGTTCTTCTCACACTTCCTTCGCCTTCAAAGTCATCAAAGTTAAAAATTGATTTATGTATTATTATTAATATCATCCTCACAAGTGATATCAAGTCGTGTTAATGTTGAAACTACCACACACAATCATCTTCAAAAACAGTCATGGTAAAACAAAACAAAAAAGTTATAGCCTTATATAGCTAATATTCTTTCCACTTTTCTGACCTACGGTCAATCACACCCTCCTCATTAGTATGCTGCCCAAGCATAATACATTGGGTATTGGTAAACAGTGTATATGGCTAATACCGTTTTGGGCCATCATGTCATGAGGAGGGTGACAAATGTCAAAACCCATGTCAGTTCACATCTTGAGGGTATATGCTTTCAGACAATGTATGGTTTAGGTGGTTTAATTCGTTTTTCCTCCATGGTACAGCCCAAAATGTATCAGCCATACGCTTAATTTACCAATACCCAATGTGTAATACATGGGCAGAATACTAATGAGGAGGGTGGGACATGTTTCATGTCATGTTAGATCACATCCTGAGAGTGTAAGCTTTCAGAAAATATATGGTTTATATGGTTGAACCAGTTTTTCCTAAATAACACAGACCTAAAGGTATCAGCCATATACCCAATTTACCAATACCCAATGTGTAATGCATTGGCAGCATACTAATGAGGAGGGTGGGACATGTCTCATGTCATGTTAGATCACATCCTGAGGGTCTAAGCTTTCAGAAAATATATGGTGTATATAGTTGAACCAGTTTTTCCTAAATGGCACAGATCCAAAGGTATCAGCCATATACCGATTTACTGTACCAATACCCAATGTGTTATACATGGGCTGCATACTAATGAGGAGGGTGGGACATGTCTCATGTCATGTTAGATCACATCCTGAGGGTCTAAGCTTTCAGAAAATATATGGTGTATATAGTTGAATCAGTTTTCTCTTCATGGTACAGACCAAAATGTATTATGTGTACACGTTCTTCACCTAAATCCATAGAATCCCATTCATTTCAATGGTAAATTTACTTAAGTAGTCTGCAGGTACAGGAATGAGTTTATTTCTTGTTAACATGATTTCTCTTAAACTCTGGGACCAGGGCTACAATATAATACCACTTTTTTGGGGAAAAACTGTTTTCTTTCAGTAAAACACAATCTCATGCCAAAGTTAGATAACTAACTTTTACCATTAACAGGCACTTAATGGTAATTCATAGAAATTGAATGGGAGGGTCCATTGAGGAAAAAAAAAAAAAAAAAAAAAAAAAAAAATTCACAGATTTTTCATACTACAGCCTAATAGAGCAAGATACAACAAAAAATATTTTTTCATCCCTTTTATCATGGTGTGCCAGTTAAAGGGTTAATCAACCGAGCCCTCCAGTGCACATGGGTTTGACAGTCTGAAATTGTATAGATAATGATTCTTATTGATAATGCTTACGGGCTTGGTTTATCAATGGCCATATTGGATCTTGCTAGTGGAAGAGGGAGGTGTGGTGGACAAGGTCATTAAAGGAGAAATCCAGCGATTTCTTGAGAAATGGAGCTTTATGTGAAAAATCGCTGGATTTCTCCTTTAAGGCTAGTATCAATCTGAAGACCAATTCACAATTTTGCCAATTCTTCTCAGCAAATACAGGTTAAGGTTAAAGATACAGGATAAGGTTAAAAATACAGTATAAGGTTAAAATTCTAAAAGTGTACATAATGATTCCTAACATTATCCGTTTTGGATTGTATCCAAAATACAAATGAAATCGCAAATCTATTTACAATGCATCATCAATGTTTCCCAAAGAATTGAATTCCATTTGTGGTGGTTGGTTTGCAGAATTAACTTGAATGCAACAGTTTTGAACAAATTAGCACAGAGTGGTTATGATACTAACCAGATTTAAGCAGAATTTGGTACAACCTGGAAAATCATTGTGTGGTGGTCAATGTTGATATTGTGGTAGGCCGCCACAAATAAGTCAATGTATGGGAAACACTGATCATTAAATGTGGACCAACAAAAAGAAAAGTAAAAGAAACATAACAATCATCATGGCTTACACCAGTGATCTGCAAGATATCTATAGGTTTGATAGCTGTTAATGTAAACTGGCAAATGATCATCACACCCTTTAATAAACTTAGCCATCACACTATGGGTCTGTCTGAAGCTGCCAGCTGCCTCACTGCCTTCAACGGTCTAATCCTCTAACGAGTCACTTGTCGTAGCAGGCATTAAGGTACCAGTTATGACCTTTGCTTCAGACAGCCTAGCATGATAGCAACACAGAACGCCGTTGCCAAGATACCGACAGGTTAGTGGGAGTTAAGGCAGAGACGTTCTAAAGAATCTTTCATTGTCCACATGAAGTAAACATGCAATGCTGCCTTGGCAAAACGAAGGAATCATAGATTTTTGGTGATTCAGAAATGACCTTCAATAGCAAGACCTCTGGACTTGCACAGCAAATTCAAATTTGCTCACAGTTTCCTCTGGGTTCAATCAGGCTATGACTCCCTTGTCAGTCTTGTAAAGATGTCATGAGGATGATAATTAAAGGTCCAGTATGTAGGAAATAATGGAAAATAAACTGTAACCATTCCAAAAATGATCACCATATGTTGTCAGAGAGTGAGGAAACACGATGAATTGAAGTAATGGCTTATTTGACAACATTACTCTAACCCGTGAAACCCCGTAAAACCCATGAAAAAAAATCAGTTACGGGGCGGAATCTCTTGGAATTTTCGTTTATGTTTTGAACGATTAATTCTAGAATAGCGTATTAATAATGGGCTAGCGCGTCCTCCTATTTGGGTTGCCAAATTAGCAAAGGCCAACTGTCAACAGCTGTCAGTTGTAGTCATGAACGCCTACAAGAGGCAGGCAAATTTCCAAAATTAAAACAAGAAACAAATTAAGTGGACATCGGAGGAGCTTCCTGAGATGGTGACGTCTTCGTCAAACGAAGAATATCAAGTCTGACGCAGAGCTGGCCATATTTCTCCACAACAGGTAGCCTATGCTAAACTTCATCTGCATCGCTAACTTCAGCTAAATATGTTACGTTGGTTAGAGAGGTATTTTTTGTTTTCACTGTTTCCGTAATGTGTAGCTGCAGGTCAACTAACGTTAGCTAAGTCCTCATTACATCTGGCAACCCAGAAGAGGCTCGCGTCTGGTAGTCTTGAGAACGTTCACCAGTGTTTTGATTTTGGCCTACAGAACGTTCGGTAACAATCCTACAAATCGCACCTTTAACAGTTCAAGCACTCTCCATGACTTCTATTTAATTTCACAAACTTGCTAATTCTTGACTGTTTTCAAGGTTTGTGAGATCCCTGGGTATTAGCCACAATTGAATGAGGAGCAACAGACTTACTTGTGAGAGTTCTTTTTCTTCATCATATTTGCAGACACACCTGCATGCCCTACTGAAGCACAGTCGAAAAATAGGAACAGAACAGAAATTAAATATCATACAAAACACCCTTTGCGAAAACACAGAACTGCACAAATTGACTAAAATCTGTTCGGTAGCACCCATATGCATTACCTGCATCAGCTCGTGATCTCTGTCCCGCACTCTTCCCGAATGGGGTCTTCATTCATCTGGGTGTGTTGTGCAGCCAGGCTGCCAGACTAGGGTGAAAAAGTCACTAATACTCCTTTTGGTAAAGCACGCTGCTTTACTGGGGCAACCTCCGGTGCAAAACCCCAGATCTGCACAACAATGGAGGTGTACCCACAACTGGTGTGCAGTCCAACAAAGCAAGCGAGCCAGCCGGGGAGTTGGAACGTGGGGGTAATTAGGGGTAGCCAGTGGGAAACGAGAGGCTGCTTCCTTCTCCGTCAGGAACTGGGGTTTTGGGCAGGAGGGCTCACACTGCCGCCCCACCCCTCTAGCACAGCAGTGCGAAGAACGCTCAACAGGGCTTTGGGTACAGCACCTAAAACCTGACAGAAGCACATAACAGAAATACATTATAGCTCTACCAGAAAAGGACATTGATATCATAATAGCTCATCCTCAGATGCTTTGATATCTCTTTATATGGATCTTTACACACACATATACATATCCATACAAAGCACACATATATGCATGCAGTCTGTGACACACACATACACCAAATCCTCAAGCGCCTTTGCGTATGTAAGCTTTTGAAAAATAAATAACTTGCAATAACTTCTGGAAATGGATTCCATGGCAACAGTCCACCAAGTGAGTTTGTTGCGTGCGTGCGTGTGTGTGTGTGTGTGTGTGCGAGAGCAAGACGCAGAGAAAAATGTTTATGAAAAGCTGAACTTGGAGTGACTTGTGACCCAACTTTAGCCAACTTTAAAACATTACACCACTAATTAGGCTAGTAGAGCATACAAAAACAAGCAAAACGTTTCCCCAAGATGTTCTGCATATCATGCACAAGCAGTTGATGCTCATGTGAAGTCCTTGATGGTTTATAATGGTATACAAAACAAAACAGGGAAATAATGTTTAAATCAGACTGTCCTTCTGTGAGAGAAAAGCTTTTTTCCTTTCAATAAATGAGTTCTCTTCATGTAGAAATGTCTCATGCCATGAATGAACAAACTGATCCTGACCAGGGTTAAAGAAAAACATCCTAAACCACTTTAGTACCACTAAGAGGCTAATAATCCCCATGCACTTATTGATTCCAGTAGCATTTTGTGTTTGATGGCTCAGTTCTGTTTACATTCATCAACCCCGAAGTTACGAGAAGTGTTCAGAGCTGTTATATATATATAAATAAAATGGTCTTACAAATCCTAAACACCCCTGCCCATGCCTCGATTCCTTTAAGCTTTGTTTACTGTAGCATAATTAATTGTATCTGTGTCTTGCATGTACTGACTGCAGTTTGGACCACACTGCTAAATTGCGTGTTTGGGGAAAATGCTTTTCCATTGGCCTTATGTTGATGATAACAAAATCAGACAACTATAGTTTAAGCCTATCTGATATACTGAAAGGCTAGGCGTTGAAGAGTTTCAGGATAGTGGTGTGGAGCTTTGCTTCAATTGCCATTTTTAAATATAAAGGTCATCACAGCATTTGTGACTGTATACCAAGTATTCCTTGTTTTGTTTTCTACAGCATGCTCCCTCTGTCTGCTACCTCACTTGGAAATCCGATCTGAGGGCAGGTCTCAACATTACATTACATTATTCATTAAGCTGATCCATAATACATCTGCTGAAGCTAGATGTTCTAAAGGCAACAGCACAAAAAGATCTGCCAATCAAAGTGACTACTCACATATGACGTCATGTCACCCATTCAGGTACAGCGGGGCGGTAAACATTAAAGACGCCTGCTTTAAAAGGTTGCACAAGCAGGATTTCATATTTCTTCTGTCAAAAACACATTCTCGGTTTTTTTCAGAGCCGAGCTGAATTTTGCCTTCAGACAAACTTAAATTTCAGAAGATAAAAGACGAGACTTAAGAGTATCCTGACAGGGTACAATGCTGAGGAGTCAGAATAATTCCACATCCAGAATCATGGATTGTCAAGAGAACATCCATTAACAATCTCCTCTTCACATTTCCATTTCTCAGGCAAACAGTGAGCCTAAAATCCTCCCGCTGGTTCCTTCTTGCTCAACACAATGATGCTAAACACTCCAGATGGGTCATCAAACAAAAGGTACACAATGTAGAATTTAACTTTTCTAAGATTTACTAAAGAGCAAAATTGAAGATGATATTCTCTAATGTGTGACCTTTGTTTTATGAGATTACCTAGCTCAAGTTGCTACAGCCAGCAGCTAATGTAGCCAGGCAGCTACAGCGCTACACTCTGTGGGCATGTAAATGGGAGTTCACAGACATGACCCCGTGTAGTGCTGTAGCTGCCTTGCTGACCATGATAAATTTATGTGATAAATTTATGTTTCACAGATTTATGTGAAAACTCGCTGGATTTCTCCTTTAAGTTGGGCCACTTCTAATTGGTGAGCATGTCTGGTGCATGAAAAGTACAGCATTACTGTTAAGTGATAGATCTCATCATATCAATCATAGATCTCACAAGATTAACCACTGGGATTGAGTAGCAAGCTGCACTATTAAATGGCAGGCTTTGCAATTAGCTAATTACATGAGTTCAAATTGCGATTTCTATTAAAAATTGATTATTTGTGCATCCCTATTGTCCAGACATCCCTCTCTGACAGTTTCTTGGTGATTTAAGCCCCCAACGTTGTCTTCAAGGTAGTGTTGCCTGAAAGGCGTTAGGGTTAGGCATGGGTTAGGCATGGGTTAAAGTTAGGGTTAGGGTTAGGTGCCTTTAAGTCGACGGTGGCAGCGCTGCCTGGAAGATGACATCGGGGGCTTAAAACACCATCAAGCTCTCTGACATGATGTCGCTGATGAGGTGCGGCCATTCATCACAGAGAAGGATTGCATGGAACTCCTCTGACCGGTAGAAGAGCAGAGGTGAAATATATTCCTCAGTGGGGTGACTATGAGAATGTGTGAACATGATTAAGTGCTCAGTCAATTGTGGAGAAAAGACTTGTAAAAGGGCCGTGGAGACAGTAGACTGAAGTGACCACAAGGCCCCAATGAATCTTCATGATGGGGGGGGGGGGGGGGGGGGGGGGAGTAGCTAGCCCTTGATGATGAAGCATGCTGTTGTGTCACAAGGTCTACTTGATAACAAAAGATAGCGATTCACCATTGCGTTTGGTGCTTTTCAGCAGCAAATAATCCCCCATTTACCATACTCTCTAACAAAGATCCATCATTCAAAAAACTCTATTAACAGAACGCAATAAGAGTGGATAGGATACACCCACAATCAATACCAAGCAGCCTATTAAAATACAGAACGAAGTGAAAGTCTAGTATTACATGTAGAGTAATTTATCTCCATGTGCCCTAATTCAAAACAGACTCGGCTACATTTTACCTTACACATTTTATTTCGTTCATGACTGTTAACCCACATTAAATCTGTCCAGTGGAACCCGTGCTCAGGAAGAGAGTGTGTAGAGTGGACAAAAAGAGAAGCTAGCCTACATGTCACCATTAAAAACTGCATTTCTTCAGTATCGTCACTGACAACCTTCCTTTCAGCAATGTCAAAGTTACATTATATAAACACAGAGCTAAACTGATTTAAGCCGTAGGTGACTAACAGAAAGAAACACAGTACTGTTATCAGGAAAGACACCAGCACCTACATAGAGATTTCTAGAGATTATGTATTTCCCAAAAGAGGCATAGAAAAAGGCAATAAAAAACAACAAAGGGCTGTATTTGGCTGTGTGCCTAGTCTGCAAACAGGTCCAGAATCCTGCCGATCATGCAAGAACCAGTGCCACTGATACACATTCTGTTCACTTGAAGCTTAAGAATTTGGTGGATTCTGTGTCCTTTCCTCTATTCTGTTCCCTTGACAACAACGGGAGGTCAAAAGAATAGATAGCCTAACCTCAGCAGAAAGAGATGCTTAAATCACTTGGTTGCATTCCACTATGGACCTACTTCTATGCTCATTAACAAGTCAAGAGGCCGGTCCTGAGGTCATACCTCCATTCTCTTCTGGAAGATGGGACTTTACACAGGAAGTTGAAACATAAACTAATTACTCACGCCAGTGGTGTTGAGAAGAGGTTAAAAGAGCTTTTTTTATTTTTTTATTTGGTGGTTTTAGCCTGCATGTATTTTTATTCCTGTTCTAAATACTCTTACAAATGTGGGTTTCAGTTCAGATATTCTGCACTCAAATGTTTAACCAAAAGATTTGTACAAATGGGGCATTTTCCCATAGGCAGTAAAGCTAAGCTTGCAATCCTTTTGACAGCTGACATACCTTACAGACAACCTTAAACTTTTTCCACCCAATGAAAATGCTTAAAGAGGCTAGGCCTATGTGTAAGCCTGACTAGATTGTTGGCTAGCGATTCAACCCTCCCATTGTGCCCTTCGCAGAAGTAAATACAAAGTTTGGTCAAGGTGGTGGAAGCTCACAAGCTTAACAGTTAATGTTAACAGATGGGCTTAAAACTGAGCTCCTTGTTGATATTAAATACAAGATAGCCATGCTTACTTGGGTCTGTTCATAAATCCAATCCAGCACTCTTAAAATGAATTGAGGCTCTGTAATAAAGAGTGGTGTTTTCTATAGCTCTACGAATTGACAAACATTAAATTCAACTACAATATTTCAGTAAATAAAACACATTTGTGATAGAGTGAGCTATGCCAGTGATCCTGCTTTGCTGTTTTTGCTACAGTGACTGACCTTTTGAGGTATAATATAGTACCATGACAGAACTGGCCAGGGCTAGCGTGCTAACTTTAGTACATGTCTCAGTCAACAGAGAGCATAGGTGTTTGTGTCAACATGGCTATTTCTACACCTTTCTAAAAATTCCAACTATACAGCACCTTTAAACATCAATCCACTAACCTAAATAGTTGACCCCCCCGATATGAAAAACGAGCAACTATGACCATTTGAAATTAACACATGTCTAAACGTGTCCAAAGTCACAGCACAGCTTGCTGAGCACCAGTGTGACTAAAGACACTGACTTAATTGCAGTTCAACCCCCGAAACTCTGAAAGCTGTAGTTAATTTCACTACAACATTCTGTATGTGGCAAGGCAGAGAGGTTCACAGAAAACATCTATTACAGATCCAAGCTGGCTTAGTTATGTCAGCTTGCATCCTGGTAAGATGCTCTTTTAAACACACTTCACAAAAGCACCTGTGAAATTGTGTCACATGAATCTACTATGAGAGTTAAGTAGCTGCAGGACCCCCTCTTAAGTATGAACTATACAAACAGAGTGTCTAGACTAGTTGTCTCAGCTGTGTGAATGCATGATGGACATAACAAAATACCATAAAATGGGGGCATGCATACATCAACCATATATACACAATGGCGGTTCTTAATATAATTCTGCCAATCCTTTCAAAGCAATTTTAGGCCACCCTACACAACAAGCTGATCGCTTACAGATGGCATAGTCTGTGCAACTCTTCGAAGAAGAAGAAAAACTATTTAGTTTTGGATGTGTGTGTTTACAATAAGCTGAAATGCAGAGAGGACAGTTCCAGAATGTCTGATGTATGTATATGAATGTCTGATGTATATATATCCAAAGCTAAATTTTGCAAATGATGCAATCAAGTTCTAAAGATATTTTTCTTCAAATGATAATTACAATACACAAACACTGTGCTTGTTATACAATACGTCAAAAAACGCAAAAGTAAAAAAGAAACGATAATTAGAATGTTTCATTTGAAGACTATCAGCCGAACAACTGAACTCTTGCTGCTTTATAACTTCGTAAACAATTAAAATTCCATAAAATGTCACTGTCGTTGCTACACGTTCATCACTCAAAAAAATCGTTTTCTGTTCATCATTAGTCAAAACCAATGGTTACAATCTCAACACAGGTGTTTAAGAAGATGGCAATGATGTCATCATTTGATACGAGACAAAACAATAGAATCTCACCCTATTTCTCCACAGTAGTCTATCCCTAGTGTGGATAAGCTGGCATGTGATCAATTAACGTTAGTCCTGCGGTGGCGGCTCCTGAAAATGTGCCACAGACTGTCATGACATACAAATGAAGTGACTGGCGCGGTACCACCGCCCCCTCCAAACAAAACATGCTAACGGTCAGACAATCGTTTCTCTATAGCAACTCATTTCAACAAGGTAGACATAAGTTAACAAGATGCCATTTGACCTTAGTGAGAAATGTCAAGGTACCAAGATAAGTCATGCAGCGGACAGAGGTGCTCACCTTAAATTTCAAATTGGCGAGGACAATCAACAATGCAGTACCTAAGATCAGTTGGCCGGATTTTGTTTCAGCCTACGTTATTGACCTAGCTAGCATATCGCTAAAGCCCTTCATGAAAAAGCCACAAGAATTTGAAAGAAAAGGTTGGCCTGCCATTGTTGTAATTGCATTCAGAACTGGTCAAATAGCTGCATTGATATGTGTGTTACTGGGGGATAGATAAAAATGACATTACCTTTAAAATTATGTTGACAGATAAAACTTATCGGATAGCTGACATTCTGTCGTCAGGAATAATGCTCACGCTGACTATTAATATTCTTTGATTAAAGTAACATCAACATTAGCAAGCTAACGAGCTAACTAGATATAAACGGTATAAATTGGCAAATCTTAAATGTTATTTGGCTGGCTAAATCTAACGTTACAAAAGCATATCGGAAAGACAGCAAGAACGGCTGACCTAATTGTTTACATATCGAATCATTACCTCTAAGATAATCATGCTATATGCAGTGCTTCAGGATGAAAACAATGCCTTGCTAGCAAGCTGGCCACCTTACAGAATTTGATGCAATGCAAGATAAATACCGTCTGCATTAGCTTGCTAGCTAGCATAGCAACCTGCACGGTACATTAGCTACGCTGGCAGCAGCGGCAATGTCAGCCATGTTGCTTCACTATTATTTACAATCCCCGCAGCATAGGAGAGAGCAGTGAAACCGTGCAGCCGAACAAAGGAGGGACTGTACTCAGTCTGACAAGAAACACATTTTCAAATGAAAACAAAATGCCTGAAATCTGTCTCCTTTCGCCTCGCTTTGATGGACAGCCGCGCGCGTACTTTCTCCCACAACTCATGTGTCTCATGCTTCCTCAGGTAGACTGCATCTGGAATGTTTGGCGGTTTTGGTTGCTTACCCGCTTAATTGTTAAATTAGAGCAGGCTAAGGAGAATATTTCACCTCCCGCTTTCCACAGCAGCCCCAAGCAGCCTCCGTTTGATAGGCGCAGGCAACCCCGATTCTACGGCTGAGCCTTCCCCTCCCCTTCCTTCTGCTAAAAAGTGCTCCTTATCTAAAAGACGGGAAGCGCTATAAATGCAGTCTTCCTGCAATATAGTGACCCCCCATCTTTTCTTCTCTTAACAGGACTGGAACGAACAGGTTTGCGCTTGCGCAGGCACTGCGACAGGACTTGAGTTGGGGGCCCTCCCAAAAATTCCACTACATTTGTTATGGCCTAGGTTATTTAAAAATGGTCAAAAGCCTTATGTTTTTCTAGGCTGTTTTCGAACACCTGGTTAGGTAATTATTGCTCTGCAATTTTTTAGCCTAAATGATGTAGCCAAACCTAATTAAGTTTTGGCCTATGCAATGTCCAACAAAAATAGACTGGGCCTATAGTTAATGAATAGGCTACTTCATAATTTTCTAACAGATGAACTTGAAACTAGATACACAAAACATTGGTTATATTCTATCTTGGAGAATTGGGCCTACCTGGGTTGGTTAAAACATTCTCATAGGCCTACAGAGTCTGCATAAATGATAAACAATAGATAACTCAAAGAACTATTAGCCCACTGGCCACTGCTTATATCAGGCTTATAACATCCATTGACACCACACAAATGCTGACAGTCAGACCCATATCCTTGTAGAATACTATGTGGGCTATAGCTGGGAACTGTCACATACAGTATCTCACAAAAGTGAGTACACCCCTTATATCTTTGTAAATATTTTATTAAATCTTTTCATCGGATCACACTGAAGAAATGACACTTTGCTACAATGTAGTCAGTGTACAGGTTGTATAACAAAATGTACTATCCCCCATTACTGTCTGCTGGCAACAGAAATGAGTACAGTGAAAATGTCCAAATTAGGCCCAATTAGCCATTTTCCCTCCCTGGTGTCATATGACTCGTTAGTGTTACAAGGTCTCAGGTGTAATGGGGAGCAGGTGTGTTAAATTTGATGTCATCGCTCTCACACTGGTCACTGGAAGTTCAACATGGCACCACATGGCAAAGAACTCTCTGAGGATCTGAAAAAAGACTTGTTGCTCTACAAAAAGATGCCTTAGGCCAGTGGTTCTCAAAGTGTGGGGAGGGCCTCACTAGTGGGGAATAGAGACATGACAGGAGGGACATGTTGAACAGGAGGATTTTTTTATGCCTATCTTAATGCCTTTCTTTTTTTGATACGGAAGATCATAGATTCAAAACAAGCCACATACAAACAAAGGAGTCGTAAACAGACAGACATGAAATAAAACAACATCAGATCCAGTGGACCGAGACGGTAAATGTAACGTGGAACCAAAATGCAAAAATAATATGTTAACATTATAATTTTGCTGGGATGATGGGCTCAGGTGGAGCTTGAAAATCCCCACTTCCAAAGTGAGGAATGACAGAAAAAGTTTGAGAACCACCTTGGGCTATAAGAAGATTGCCAACACCCTCAAAAACTGAGCTGCAGCACGGTGGCCAAGACCATACAGCGGTTTAACAGGACAGGTTCCACTCAGAACAGGCCTCGCCATGGTCAACCAAAGAAGTTGAGTGCACATGCTCTGTGTCATATCCAGAGGTTGTCTTTGGAAAATAGATGTATGAGAGCTGCCAGCATTGCTGCAGAGGTTGAAGGGGTGGGGGTCAGCCTGTGCTCAGACCATACTGCATCAAATTGGTCTGCTTGGCTGTCATCCCAGAAGAAAGCCTCTTCTAAAGATGATGCACAAGAAAGCAGTTTGCTGAAGACAAGCAGACTAAGGACATGGATTACTGGAACCATGTCCTGTGGTCATGGAACCATGTCCAAGATAAACTTATTTGGTTCAGATGGCGTCAAGCGTGTGTGGCGGCAACCAGGTGAGGAATACAAAGACAAATGTGTCTTGCCTACAGTCAAGAATGGTGGTGGGAGTGTCATGGTCTGGGGCTGCATGAGTGCTGCGGCACTGGTGAGCAACAGTTCATTGAGGAAACCATGAATGCCAACATGTACTGTGACATACTGAAGCAGAGCATGACCCCCCCCCCCCCTCTCTTCAGAAACTGGGGAGGGCAGGGCAGTATTCCAACATAACGACCCCAAACACACCTCCAAGACGACCACTGCCTTGCTAAAGAAGCGGAGAGTAAAGGACGGTGATGGACTGGCCAAGCATGTCTCCAGACCTAAACCCTATTGAGCATCTGTGGGACATCCTCAAACGGAAGGTGGAGGAGCGCAAGATCTCTAACACCTACCAGCTCTGTGATGTCGTCATGGAAGAGGATTCCAGTGGCAACTTATGAAGCTCTGAACTCTATACCCAACAGGGTTAAGGCAGTGTTGGAAAATAATGGTGGCCACACAAAATATTGACACTTTGGGCACAATTTGGACATTTTGTGTAATTACTTTTATTGCCAGCGGTTTAGACATTAATGGCTGTGGTGAGTTATTTTGAGGGGACCGCAAATTTACAGTTACAAGCAGTACACTTACCACTTTACATTGTATCAAATTGTCATTTCTTCAATGTTGTCCCATGAAAAGATCAAATATTTGCAGAAATGTGAGGGGTGTACTCACGTTTGTGAGATACTGTAGCTTATTTTCCATTATTTAACATAAAATAATTGATTTTTTTGATTCTGTTGACATCATACATATATATATATATATATATATATATATATATATATATATATATATATATATATATATATATATATATATAATATTTTAAAACATAGGCTACAGACATGATACAATATCTTAACTGATTTTTATGATTAGACAAAATAAATGTGAAAGCCTCAGGCGTGTTGCTGGTCACATGCCCTTGAACTGTTGCATGATAGACAGCAGGTGCTCGCTGCGTTTTTGAATGTTGCTCTGCTCTTCTTTGAGTTTCTCCTGTTCATGCAAGACTTCTTCCTAAACCAACCATTGAAAGAAGACTTAGAATATTTGTGCATTTCGACACTGACAAAAGCCTAAAACATTACACCTCAGTGACCGTGTGAGTGTGTTTTTGTATGCCTCTTGTTATTTCAGGCTTACGCACCCGCAGTTTACAGAGCTCCTTCCTCTCCTTGTCATTCTCCTCTGCTCGAGCTCGCAGCCACGCCTCATTCTGAGTCCGGTGTTTCTCAAGCATTTCCTGAAGCTCCTGCCCAACCAGATACCCAACAGAACTTGCTGCTGCTCAGTGTCATACTTGCCCATCATTCTTTTTTTTTTGTGTCAGATAGTTAATAACCAATGATATCATTGAATTCAATGCAATGCATTGAATTCAATTCAGCCTCCTTTTTAGATATACAATGAAGTTATTAAGATGCTGATACACATTGTCGTATCACAATTACTTTACATACATATTTATGATGATATTGCAAACCACACCTTACTGTCAGCTACAAACCTATAAAACCAGCTGTAAAGTTCCTGAAATAAAAGAATATAACTGCAAGCAGTAATGAAGAGGTCATAGCCCCACAGGCCACAGTTTCCAGTAATCCAGTTTCCAAGGAATGATCCAAGGAATCAAATAGTATAGTACTTCATTGTAGAAAATCAGGCAAATGGTTCAAAATGTATAGCAAATATAAAACCATAAATGCGCACCAAACTTCATTCCATTGGTAGCGCTTGAGTACTCAAGGCGCAGACATGAAACTTGGTGAAAAGAATCAGTGTCAAATTTTTAAATATTTCACTATACGGTACATTGCAGGAAGAAGAAAGATGAGTGAGAAAAGGTAGAAGCATAATGGGGGTCTGACAGCTTACTTGCTTGGCCTCCCAAAATGACAAATAATCCCTAAACCATTAACCATTTCTCAAAATAACTTATGACTACGATAAAAGACAAAGAAATATTATACTGACACACCTGTTCCTGTTTTTGGTGGTGGATTCTATAGGCCTCCTTTTCACACTGAAGAGCCTCTGCAGCCTGAACAAGCTCAGCCTTTCCTCTAAAAAATCACGCATCACACATGGTGAAGTTGTCAGTTGAGATAGCTGCCAAGATAACAGCATACATCTATTAATCCAGTCCTCGTCTTTAAACTGCAGAAATTATTCAAACAAACTGTCACTATCGGCTATGGGACAGAGATAACATAATGCAGCAGACTCCCTCATCATCACTGGATGCGGACAAAGATCATAGGCTGAGCAGGTATAATTAGTGTGTCTGAGAAATCAGTCTGGTTTCAAATCAGTCCATGACTACAATGCAAGGGGGAGCCAACTTTTACCAAAAGGTTATTGAATTATCTAGGAATGGAAGCTGGGGTGCACACTCGAGAGATAATTAATCCAGGCAGACAGAGTAGACTTATTGAATCAGACAGCATAGGCTATTTGTAAACAGGATTTTTCCACTGCTTGGTTGAATTTCCCATTGTCCTTCGTAATTTAGAACGACCATTAACCGTAATCTGCACACCTATGAAGTAGATCCATTTTTTTGGCCGTATCACACTTGTATATTAATTCGCCGAACTCGTTGTGAAGTTTAAATGAACTGTTACGTTGCATCCGAGCTGTAAAATGCAGATGTTTAGAACATTGCAACATTGTAACATATGACGGAGGTGGCTTTTAGCTAGATGGATAACAGCAGGCTAAGTAAAATAGCGATGTTTCAAAGCTAAAGTTCATCAGAATCTTGGGATACGCCCGCTTGACAACGGGAGAGATAGAACTAACGACTAACGAACTAGTAACGGCAGTTTGTCCTGTGAGTTGAGAAATTAGTTGATATGTGTCAGAAGAAATTAGTTCTACAAACAAGACAGTTTTAGCGATTAAAACGTTTAAGTTGTAACAGGAAATGAATACAACGCAAGTGGCAACAGTGGAATAAGCGGGATAATGGACTCCACGGTGGTCTGTTCACAGAAGTTAATGCACTTACGAGGTTTAAACCGCTTCGTGTCGGGGCCGTTTTACAACCTCGACCGTGCATTAACTTCTGTGAACAGACCACCGTGTCGTCCATTATCCCTTACTTATTTGCTACCAGTGAAGAGTAGCAGGCATTCAGCTGATTCCTTAGAGCTTAGTTATACTTGCTGCTAACTATACGCATACGCATTCGCATCATGGCTGCCATGCGTATTCGGGGTCAGCCCTATGTTCCCAAAGCCCAATGGTCCCACAGCCCTATGTTCACACATTTCTAGGTTAGGATAAGGTTAGGGTTAGGGTCTGGGAACATAGGGCTGTGGGAACATAGGAACGCTCCCGCGTATTCTACGTTCGTTTGGTAACATGACGTGTCTGCAAGATGCAATCTGGGGCCAATCATATGGTTTGCCCTCGTTGTGCTGAAGCAAGTATTTAGAAAAGACGCAGCAGGTCGCATGGTCGCTTGGTCTAACAGCAACTATATTCCTAGCCTTAGGCCAGCTGTGGATTGCCAGCGTGGAGTGAGTGTGTCAGCTGCGTGGCGTGTCTGTTTTCATTTCGCATTCACTGGAATCCATGCATTTCCACGGAATTATTTTTGGAATCTGATCCCTTATCATACCTGTTCACTCGTTGCTCGACTTATCGTGACTAAATTCAAGATGGCGGCGAACGGTAAACTTACTCAAGGTACTGTCTGTATAAATCGTCTTGTAAATAAACTACCAGTGCTTTTTCAAAGTTCTCAATGTCTCGTTTTTAAATGTCAAGGCCCTCGGAAGTCTACCAATGAAGTATGGAGCTACTTTGAGCCTCGTAAATGGTGTAAAACAGTGATTTATTTGCATGGCTAAGCTGATGCCCGAGGTACTCCCATCAAAAAACTGTTGGTAGCATTGGCTAACTAGCGCCAGATTTCTGAGTGCAGGGGACAAGCCGCGATGGGCTATGAGACATACGTTCACACTCTGTATCATGTTTCAACACACTTTAGGTCAATATCACACATCCTTTAACAGGTAACAGGTTGCACACTGCCTGCGTGACATGCGCGGCTCGAGGAAACGCCATGCTGCCGCCACACAACTGACACGCAAAAGACATGCCATGCTCACATCACACCAGCAGTCTGCAGTCCTTACCCTAGATTCACACACTTGCGTTGCATTACTGCATGCCGGTGGGTTTTCCCAATTGTCGGGGATGTATACTATGGTGTATACCTTGAAGCATCACCGAAATTTGATTGGCTGGTGCCTTGCGTTGCTGTCCATTGGTGCAGCAAAAGTTGATGGGGGCTATGGGAGCAAAGCAACGCAACGGAACCACAATTCACTTCCATGTAAAGTGAATGAGATGCGTCTCCAGCACTGCATTCAACGCAAGCACTGTATAGGCACCGTTATTGAGGTCAGGAGCTGGGTTGAGTTGAACTAGAGGAGTAATACCCAAAGAACTCTATCTCTAAGATGGACCACAGTGAATCTGTATCAGATCAGTGCTGTATCTGAATAGTGAACTAATCCAGGGTCTAAATTGTGCATCATCATACTATGTTAAATACACACTTAAAGGTAGACATAGATCTCCGTTTCTCGAGGTCACCGAGTACTGTCGAGAGTACTGAGAAAAACAGAGATCTATGTGAAAAATCGCCGGATTCTCCTTTAACTAATCATGATAGGGTATAAAATGTAGATTTAATTATTATTAATGCTTCATCAATTTGCAGCATCCAAAGTTAATGTGTACACTCACACACACATAGGTTTGCACAATTATAGCAATTGACAACTAACGCAATTAATCTCAAAAGCTATGAATAATTGTGCATAATATTTATAACTTTTATATTCATGTCATCCTCTGACTGTGCCACTTCTGGTTGGTGAGTTTTACAGTCGATCGGAGGTGCTGTGCTTCTTTTGTACTGGGAGTGCTCACCAATCAGGGATGTTACAAATTAAAGAGACATTTGGAATATTGAACCGAATCAATAATCATTAACATTCAAAAATCATATCGCTAATCTCCATCACAATATCCGTCAGAAAATCGCAATTAGATATTTTCCTCAAATCGTGCAGCCCTACACACACATCAACTTCTTCTAGAACCTAGACAATGTTCTGAAGATTAGTAAGATATTTTTTTAGATAATTACATTCATTTCCCCCATGCTTTCCAGGTCATGTGCCTCTTCGGTTATCTGTCCACATACGTTTTAGATTAGTGTACCGTTTTATAATTTTGCGTCTTCCTATACATGACAATGATAAAAAACCTCTAAATCAAATCTTTATACTTATGTAGGTAACAGTCATTTGCTCTAGACTCTTACCTTACCCTGTCTGTCTGTCGGACTCTGAGACATTCTGAACACGAATATAGACAAAGATGTGAGCAGGACATTATCATTCATTTTCATGATTGCTCAGTGATGTTATACTCTGCCCCTGGCCTTTGTATCTGAAATGTCTGTTCTACTTTAGTCATGGAACACAGAACAGGCCTATACCTGTCCAGTCTTTGGGCCTCCTCATCCAACGTGGCAAATGCTTTGTGGATCATGTCGAGAGCCTCATCACGGACTGCAGTGAAATCTCTGTGTCCTGTAGGCTTGAGATGAATTTTATATAGTATGTAACAGAAACAACTGAAATATTTAGGCTACACAAGAGATATTTTCACATTTGAATTTTAAAGGTTGGTCTAGCTAAAGCTCAGCCTAAAGCTGATTCTATTCTGTTTCGTACCTCTGTAAAATCACTTCTCTCATATGTCAGGCTTATTGATGATTTATTTAGTTCATACTTCACATTGGGAACCTTTGTTGCAGCAAACCTGCAATTGCAAGAAAACACCCAAATGTAACTGGCCATTTGAATAACAGACACAGAGCCTATGACATGAAACTGAAACCCAAAACCCAAGAGAAATCTACATTTAAGTGCTGTAAGGGCATGACAAATCAACCAGAACTATTTAAAAACTCATTCAAAGAAATATTGACTTTTAAATCCTAAATGTCAGTCTCTCTGCAGCACAAGCACCACTGCACTTTATGTGCAGTTAATTCATGTGGAAATGAAATGCCTCGGCCCCATAGCTCTCACCCATTACTAACTCCTTGGAGACCAAATTCAGAAAGGATCTCCTTCATCACTATGGCAGAGATAAACAGATGCGTCATTAGTTATAGATGCCCAAACCCATATCACATCTGTGTGTAATAGAGCCTCAAATTTACTGTGTCGATATAATGGTCACAATAAATCACACTGGCAAACATATTACTTGATATGAAAACAGACTGGACAAAACGTTTTCAGTTCAGAAACACAAGCTATGTGGGGTGTATTTCTTGGATATGGAATTAGAACTGGTCCATTTTTTGCCAGTTTATTAAACAAGTGTATATGCTGTTAGCCTTCATTTGATTTTACATGATGTAATCCCATGGCCTCTGCTGATCAATAAGGGTTTTCCAATTAAAGTCTTCATGTTGCCATGTCAAAATGAGACAGTGCTGAAAACATTTTGCTCTGCAAGTTCTGATCATTATCATCATCTATCGTATACATGGACAGAAGAAATACCTGGTTGTCTTTCTGATGGGTTAATTAATTTCATCACTTTCAAGTCATTGAACTCCTGTTCTTCATTTTTGCCACCAAACACATACATCTACAGAAACAACAGGACAGTTTTGAAGAGTATAGACAATACTTGTAGTGAAAATAACTTTTTTGTTATTTCAGGGGGTGTGAAAAATGATCTATCATTTCTTGAAAATGGAAACCGATACACACATGGCTGTGCAAGATGAAAGTCACAAGATTAAATCGTCGTGCAGGGGGAATTCCCACATAGAGTGGAACCTTCCACTTCATCTTTGCTTCAGAAAGAAGAAAGGATTGTTATACAGGTAATGTTTTACAGATATATAAAAATAGACAACATATAGGACTGCCGTTAGTAAGGGAAATTTTTGTTATATTTAAAATGCCTATTTTTATTCATGACAATGAAAAGTGAAAGGTCAACTATATATGAGAGGGGATGTCATATCTATGTAATTACCTATGCTTAATTTGTAGATTTCATTTGATGCTGTAACTGCTCCATCCGGGCTCATGATTTTACCCCCAAACAAATAGATATCCTCAGATGATATGAAACACCACGTCACACAGTTACTATCACAGTCATTTGCATTCGTTAAGATATTCACTGAGTCCAAAATACCAGCAGGCATATTTGTATATTGTAGAAAAGTTGGACATCACATTTGGGATCAGCTTACTTTTCAATTGCATTTTCCAATTAAACAACAGCTTATTACACTTAAAACCTTCTAATGTGTAAACTGTTATATCTTGTCTAAAGACCAAGGCGCTGCAAGTCTATAGGGAGCTCAGTGTTTCCCATACATTGACTTATTTGTGGCGGCCCACCACAATATCAACATTGACCACCACACAATGATTTTCCAGGTTGTACTAAATTGTGCATAAATCTAGTTAGCATCATAACCACGCTGTGCTAATTTGTTAATTACTGTTGTATTCAAGTTAATTCTGCAAACCAACCACCACAAATGGAATTCAATTCTGTGGGAAACACTGGAGCTCAGTGCCTTAGAGCAGAGCATTTGACGTTCGGCCCCTTACCTTATCTCGGTGGGCAGTGAGGGTCTGGCCGGCACCGGACACCGGAGACTCACCTTTCACCTCCCACTGCTGCCACTCCAGTGAGCCTGAGGGTCAACATATTTAAGTAAGTATAAGTATAAGTATATACTCTTTTGATCCTGTGAGGGAAATTTGGTCTCTGCATTTATCCCAATCCGTGAATTAGTGAAACACACTGCACACAGTGAACACACAGTGAGGTGAAGCACACACTAATCCCGGTGCAGTGAGCTGCCTGCAACAACAGCGGCGCTCGGGGAGCAGTGAGGGGCTAGGTGACTTGCTCAAGGGCACTTCAGCCGTGGCCTACTGGTCGGGGTTCGAACCGGCAACCCTCCGGTTCCAAGTCCCAAGCGCTAACCAGTAGGCCACGGCTATGGAATCCAGCCCAGTGACTCACTGGAGGCGCTGTACGCCTCTCCATCTTTTCAGTGAGAAGTAAAGTTTAGAAATGGTGTAGGCTACATGCAGCTCAAACAAAAGAGAGAAAAAATGTTTGTATATAGTAAAAGCAATTTGGGTTGTACTGCAATTTTGTCTGCTAGTTGCAAGAGGACATGATTTGATAACTGTGTAAAAGCAGTTTAACTAAAGAGTGATGCAGAGTAAAATTGATGGTCAGTTGACATAAAAACGTGCAAGCCTGCTGTCCAATTCCATTTCCATGGATTTACCTGTGCCGAGAACATAGATGTCTTTGTAATAACATTCATCCTCCCCGCATCCACCGTACAAGAAAATCTGCTCACCAACAGCAGCTAACGTGTGGTTATATCTACAAAGAAAGGGAACGTTATCAAGGTTACATGCATGGGATGGGACAACCCTCAGCAGTCTTCAGAGAAGAAGAAGAGAGGTTTAGTCAGCCAAGGTCCTTGGAACAGTGAAGCTCGAGACAGTGCCAAATAAAGAAAGAGTTTCAATAGGAAACAGATGTCTCTTAGATTCACTTTCACATGAGGTCACCTCTTGACTGTTTGTTACTGCCAACAAAGCATAGCAGATATTCGACCACACATCCCAGGGTAAGCTTGTGAAAATAAACTGTGAGCAATATGACTGTTGGTTTGAGGAGTTTTCAGTATTCTGTTTCCAGAGGGTCTGTGTTTTTTCATACCACAGACATCCAAATCCAATTCCATGTTCTATTGGGTTTCCTCTTCCAGCTCACGCACACACACAGTAATCTTCTTTACTTTTCTGAATGGAGGTCTGGCTTACTTGATGCCATAGCTGAGCATTTTTTTTCTTTTTGGGAGAGATCCTGTTTCTGTTTAAATTCATTGTGCGGCCCTATTTCCTACACTCAAAAGAGGCTGTCCTAACTAGTGTTCTCAATTATTATTGACAACAAAGTGTACTCGGTGAAGCCTTTCCTTACATTAAAACACTGCTTTTGTGTAAAATCAAATAATGTGGTTAACTGGAGTATAACACTGCAGGCTATAAGATACTAAAAATACTCTATTGTCCAATAAAGGCGTAATTTATTCAAGAAAAACAAAGGAAGGAATCCCATGACAAAAATAATATAGGATAGAGATAGAAATGACTTTGGACTTTGACCTTAATTTGTTGTCCTGCATGAACAGAGACCCAGAGACATACTAACACAACACACAGTATAAGTATAAGTATAGTATAAGTATATATACTTTTTTGATCCTGTGAGGGAAATTTGGTCTCTGCATTTAACCCAATCGGTGAATTAGTGAAACACAAACAGCACGCAGTGAACACACAGTGAGGTGAAGCACACACTAATCCCGGCGCAGTGAGCTGCCTGCTTCAACGGCGGCGCTCGGGGAGCAGTGAGGGGTTAGGTGCCTTGCTCAAGGGCACTTCAGCCACGGCCCACTGGTCGGGGCTCCAACCGGCAACCCTCCGATTACAAGTCCAGAGTGCTATTTAAAAGTTTAAAAGTATTTAAAAGTTGCCTTGCTAATACCGGTAATATGTGTTCAGGTGAATTACCGTGGAGATGGTATGTTCCCTGTTGTCCTCACAGGTGTCCAAAGCATTGAAACTAAAACCAAAGTGGTAAACATTTGATCAAATTGTGCAACTCAATACATAACATGTATTGTGCAATACACTGAATGTACAATACAGTATACACATTACAGCATAACACTCATATAGCCTATAGGCCATACTGTGATGTGTGATGACAGACCAACCTGTGTTGAACATCATCAGGTTGTCTATAGGCACCCCATCGAGAAGACCACCATATACGTAGATATTGTCTCCCACGGCGACAGAGCTGTGGTTGAGCGTCCTAAGAGGCACACCACCAATGGAGAGCTTCTCCCATGCCAGTAACACTGAGCAGAACAGGGCAAAGGGCGGTAAAACAATTTAAAGACTTCAAATAAACTGGCTGCACTTAACGGTTTATGCAAAATTAAACCTTAACCACTGTTGTGATTTAGGGCTATGTCTTTCAGGATGTTAAAATTTCAGTGTGTTTAAATATCCATTTTTGTTTAAATATCAAAAGATATTCAAACACATCAGTGCAAACTCTGATCTGCAATTCGACAGCTTATCCAAACTCTCAGCATTGCTGACCTCCACAGATGAAAAAGAACTATAGGAGTATTTAGGGACAAATAGTAATCTTTTAGGAATACTATAGATATCAGACAATTGTGAATCAGAACACTACAGAGGGCAAGGATATGAGGTATAGAATATCACATGTTATACTGAACTACTATAGACGTGGTGTTTCATATCATCCGAGGATATCTATTTGTTTGGGGGTAAAATCATGAGCTCAGATGAAGCAGTTACGGCATCAAATGAAATCTACAAATTAAGCAGACATCTTATAGTATTACTGTCTTTTTCATAAGGCTTCACTTACCAATGTCAAAGCGATAGACCCCAGGGAGACACTCTTTGGCCTCTGGACTGGATATTCCCCCAAACAGGTAAACCTGGCCTTTAACCACACTACAGAAGATTGTTATTATTTATAAGATTGACTTATTTATGCATTTAGCTGATACGTTTTTCCAAAGTGACTTGTTGATTAATTACTTTTTTCTTAACTTTTCTATTTAGTATTTATATTTAAAGGTATACTATGCAGATTTAGGTATTTTTGGTGAGTTTATAGCTCCCTCTAGAGTCGTGATGTATTTGTTACTCTGCTATTGTAAATAGCAAACTTCTTGCGACTTATCCCCCCTGTACACAATGCAAATGCTTTTGTTGTGGAGGTGAAGGATTAACAACAAAATTGACTTCATAAAGGTGAAAATCTTGCACAGTGTGCCTTTAACTTCCTCTGTGAAGTTGAGCTGCCTCTGAGTCTAACAGTTTCATTACTGGTATTGATGTGACGTCTTCAAGAAGTATATGAAACTTTAACTTAAACTTAAACTTCAGATATAAATTGCAGGGGGCAGTCTCCCAGGTCTTCTTTGCTCAAGGGCACACACGGTGGCAGCCCTGATTATTCATCCTCACACAAGAGGCGAAGTAACGGCTGCATTGTTTTACACTGACTGCCAGAACGTTGACCACTATTATTTTTTATTGTCAATTACTTATTCAACAGTTTGCAATTCTAACTCAGTCACTTACCAAAGACTATGCCCCTCCCTGGCCGAGGGCACTGCACCACTTTGGGGCAAAGCCTCCCATGTTACATATGTGGGCGACACTACAATAGAGGTCATGTGGGTTTATTATGAAATGCCATGTACATAAATCGGTGAAGTAAAATATGCGTTTATCCACATTAAATGTTGAAAGCTGAAAGTTAAAATACCTGTACCTGTTAGCATGTGAAAATCTCTCAGGTATGTTGGATCCTGTTAATCATATTGATACAGAAAATTGATAGGTTCAAGTCAAGATGCAGTTCAGGATGGTGCAACATAAACAGTAGCCTGCTTTGCCTTTCAACAAACAAACACACACACACACACACACACCAAAGGTTTTGCTTATGAGACTGACTGTGATATGGTGAACGTGCATATTTTCTTGACTAGGAATACAAAAAAGGTAAGAGTAATTATAACTAAAACATTCAGAAACAACTGTTGTTTCTTACCTCGCTATTGCTTGAGGTGGCCCCACCAAACAAGAAAGCTATGTTGCCAGCCAAAGCAAGTGCATGGCCATACCTGTTAATAACATAATGTACACACTATGGTAGCATAGCCATCCAAACCACTTCATTAAAAATAATGGCAATATCAAATGACCAGCACTACAACATGAAATACCAGTCTAACACACCATTTATGTTTGACATTCCAGCACACACACAGTCTGTAAGGAGATCTCTTACCTGGGGCTTGGTGGTTCTCCTCTGACCTCCTTGTCTAACCAATGGCCGCTTGCCAAAGCCATTTGATTGTCTCAAATCCAGGTGTCTTTTACGTCTGTGTGGTCTGGAGGAGGGAGAACATCACAAATAAAAACAAGGTATTTGCTTCTCTTTGTGCTGAGAGAAGAGTAGGCTACTTGCCCCTGTGGGAACCTGATGAAGTGTACACTTGTTGCCTAGTGAAGATAAACAAAACCCACAGGTAATAGTACCCAAAGAGGCAGATCACTAGCAGTCCCAGTACTGTGAGGGCAAAGTGTGAAAGCATTAGTTTGAATGCAGTCTACAAACACAAAGTTTGACTGTGTATTGAGAGAAGACTTTCAAAAATGCAAATAGGCAGCTACAACATACAATTGTATTTTTTGTATTACCCGCATACCCTCCTTCAAAAAAAATTAATTGAACAAAGAACCATCACTTAGAAACTAGAAATCAAAAAACCATAAAAAGGCTATTTTACCCACAGATCTCATGATGTGAATTGTGTGAGGAAAATCAAGTTACAGTGACTGATTCTTCCTAACAATGGCTAGGCCTAATAGAACAGCATTGCCCGATGTGACATTGGACAGATAGAAATCAACAAGCAGTGAGGTTCAGTCTGTGATAGCCTAACTATTCATCCACAAACTACAGTGAAAATAAAATGAGCTTGTTATGCTACTCTCAGTTTAGTTGTCCTCTCAGACATTTCCATAAGGCATCTGAAAAAAATACAGAATATTGAAATAAATAGGCCTACATAAAAAATTGTAAATAAAGAATATAACCCGTCGAATCAAAATGAGCATATTGCATAATGTAAAGAATTGAAGCATAACATTGATTCACCTGAGTCAACCCGATAATAAAGCTATTTAATGACACGTGATTTCCGGTCGCCAGGAAGATCTGCTTTGCTGCTGAAAGGCGGATACGCTGACTCAAGATCAGCTCCATGATTCCTTTTTGACGCTTTTTATTTGACCATATTGCGCTCAACTGATTTGGGATCAGCTGATGCTTGTAGTTCACCACTGAATGCAGGAGCTAGAAGCGAAAGGATTCGAAGCAAGTGTAGACGTTGACGGTTTTCATTTACACTGGTGTGTTTTGAAGGTGACAGCCACAAATTGGAATAGTAGGCTTCATAAACATTTTTCGTAACTTTAGCCAATTGGGCTAAACCCGAAGGCAACCTGGAGGAAGCGGGAGTTCCGAAGATATGCACTCAGCATGGATTTTATGTAATTCCTACAGGATGTGAAGAGATGATGGCTCCAGAGAAAGAACAGAAAGGGACCAGTCGTGTGATATTGGTCAAGAAAGTTATAATGCGGGATGGGAATGTGGTAAGCACGAATGCGTGCTTTTGACACCTCGAATTTATCGTTCGTGCCGTCTGGTGTTATCGCTAGCTTCTCTCATACCGTTAATCTGATTGCTTATCACGTTAGCTGGCCTCCTCCCCTCCATCTCATACAGACAGACGGCAGTAATGTTAATGACTGTGGCAGGCCTACAATTTGGCAGATGTCGCGTTATACTAGAAACGTAAATGTAAATGTTGTCGTATTGTTTGTTTGCGTGGGTCGATAATTATTTTGTCAGAGAGCAGCCTTAGCTAGCTTGACAGGTGAACTACGGTGAGCTGCGTATCTGTGGACAACGCTAGCAAATTACGATAGGCTATATTTCCTAAAGCTTTAGATAGTCCATAAAGCTAACCAGTTGAATGACCAAACTTATCTTTATTAGGCTCGATGTTATCGTCACAACATTTAGATGAGCTCGTCGCTAACATCAGCGATGAACCTGCTACACTGTCCGTGTATCTGCTAGGCCTATTACATAACTTGAGTAAGGAAAGCTGGCAGCTTCCAGGCCGCTGAGCACAATCTGTTCACATGGAGACTATCGGCATCACTTATTCATGTCGCACGGTCTCTAACGTTATTTCATAATCTTTAAATTACGTTTTCCTTGAGGGCATACCTTTGCCGAAATGATTCAGTATAAAGGGAGTGTTTTGACATGAAAATTACCAAACCAATGGAAAGCCGCCTTCAGAGTATATGGCCTATGTGCGTATGCTTATTGTTTTATCGTTCTCTGTTTACTTTATGGTTCCTTGTACACCATTCCAGATAGGGTTGTTTGCTTATCAGAAATGGCCTTTCCTGCAGTGATAAAATGGAAGTGTCTAATAACAGCTGTTGTAAACAGTAGCAATTATTAGTAATAATAAACTGTGGCTCAAGGCAAAACCCAATGTGTGGATGTGTTACAGGTTTGACTTGGGGAGACACACACTATGCATGCTTAACATAGACATAGGTTGACCTCTAGAATGAATCTGTACAGACATAAATCTGGAGAACAGTAATGAACTACCTTACAAAGAATATTGAGTTCACGTTGTGTTGTGTTCATGCTAGGCACAGCCAGGCATCGGGAAAGCCAGTGTTGGCCATGCTGTGGTGGTCATCTTCCTGGAGTTCTTTGCCTGGGGACTACTAACTACCCCCATGCTGACGGTAAGTAGCCTACAATGTGTGGCCTCCTCCCCGTGTGTATGCACCCTGAATTGTGACCATGCTCAGCCTGGCATTTATCGGCTGAGATATGATGATTCAAGTAACCCTTTGGTCTTTCAGACTATTGCTAAGATATGATGGCGTCAGACGGCATTGCCTTTAATGACAGTACAGTTTGTGCAGGAATTTTACACAAGGAAGTAGATTTTGAAACATGCTAATAGGTTTCATTTTGCCTTCGAACTTGTACAGATCCCATGGAAACGGGAGTTATTTTTGAGCTACCAGTATTTCCTGTGTAAAGCCTGCCAAAATGTGTAATGGAAAAACATGTAGTGTTTTTTTATTTTTTATTGAGACTTCCTTCACACACACACACACACACACACACACACACACACACACACACATACATACAGAGCTCCAATGCTTTTACACACAGCACACAAGCTCTCCATTGCATTTGTTTTTTTTGGAAGGTCTACAGCTGTGAATTTGTGTCATGTTTTGTGTTGCAGGTTTTGCGGGAGACGTTTCCACATCACACATTTCTGATGAATGGTCTCATTCAGGGAGTAAAGGTGAGATTGGGGATTCAAATTTAGATTTTCATCCCAGCGTGACATTTGACTCCACATTTGAATGACTCGCAGCTCCCTGGGTGGTAGGGTAATGGTTTCCTACATGACTCCAGCTTTGTGTGAATGCCTTCAATCTGTCTCTGGATTTGTGTCTGAACGATACCTTGCTGCATCTGCAGGATTCTGAGCACATTTTGAGCTATTGCTGTTGTGACACACTCTGCTCGATTGGAGATATTTGTGAATGGATCAGTACTATTTGAGTGATGTGAGTCATCGTTCTCCTCCCACAAATGCGTTGGATGTTCAGTTCTTTGAACTTGGTATGCATGTCTTTCTGAAACTGTAAGTGAATGATCCACTGCTGTATGAGAACTGTGGGTACCTTCTGTTATGTGTGGATGTGGTTATATGTATGTGTGTGTGTGTGTGTGTGTGTGTGTGTGCGCGTGCGTGTGCGCTGGTGTGTTTGTGCAAATGCATGTGTGTGTGTTTGTTGGGTAACACTGTGCTGTATGAAGAAAATATTCTCTCCTGAATGAACATTATGTTTATTTATTCAGCAGACATCTGTATCCAAACTTGTATAAAAACTTGTATCAGACACTTAAGGGTGGGGTGTGTCTCTAGTCTAGTATAGTCTAGTTTGTTGTAAGATAAGGACATTGTGTGACTTTCTCTAGAATGTAATGTCACTTGCTCCTCTGAGACTCATTGCTTCCTTTGTGATGCACTGCTCTTTGGAACCTGTATGTGCGTGACTCTAATCTGCAGCTGTTTCTATGGATCTAGAACCTTGAGTTGAACGACTCTCCTCTCTCCCCGTCTTCAGGGTCTTCTGTCCTTCATGTGCGCTCCTCTGATTGGCGCCCTGTCTGACGTGTGGGGTCGGAGGTCCTTCCTGCTGGTGACTGTGTTTTTCACCTGCGCCCCTATCCCCCTCATGAGGCTCAGCCCATGGTAAGCCTGACTCTCGGTCGGCCAGTAGCAGCTGGACTTTATTGGTGCGGGTCAAGCACTCGACCATGGGTAGATGTGTACGGGTTAGCAATTTTGTTTACATAACACCTTCACCTAACTTCACCTCGATGTTACTATGACCTTGGTGCGCTAGCAGTTGAGTGATCGTCATTGGGTCATTCCGTGTCAGTTTAACAAATATGGTTTCGGCTGCGCTGTCTCAGATGTTGTTCAAACCATGTCTATATCATGAATGAATGGGTGGGTCCCAAAACTAATTTCTTTTTTGAGTCCCTGATATTACTTCAGTTTAACATCCTGAAAAAACACCCTATCTGGAAAGCCATGTTTAGGCATTAAAGTGCACTGCAAAAACTGCTTATCTAACAAAATCTAACCAAGTGTTATTAATCTTATATCAAGATAAAAAAACTAGTTGGTATTGTTTTCAGTATAAAGAGACTTACCTAGCGCTTTTTTGTGAAATCATTTGACTTAATTTAAAAAAATAATTGACTTATTTTAAGACATCTCATCTTGAAAACAAGCAAATTTGTCTGCCAGTGCGTTAAGCAAATTTGTCCTAAAAACAAGCAAATTTGTCTGCCAGTGCGTTGAGCAAATTTGTCTTAATAAGACTCCTTAAAATAAGTTAAAGTCTTCTTAAATTAAGTCAAAATGATCTTTTGAGAGGGCGCTAGGTAAGTCTTTTCATACTAAAAACAATACCAAATAGATTTTTTAATCTTAATATAAGATCAAGAACACTTGGTTAGAATTCATTTTTTGCAGTGTGCCCCTACTATGGGCATTCATATGTTGTGTCTCTGGTGCTTCCACAATCAAAAAACAAAATTGAATGTCCGCACACTTGCTCCCGTTTTGCTTTTTCTTTCATTTCACCAATGGTGAAATGAAAGAAAAATGTCCGCACACTTGCTCCCGTTTTGCTTTTTCTTGAAATTAAAGAAAAAGCAAAACGGGAGCAAGTGTGCGGACATTCAATTTTGTTTTTTGACTGTCTGACCCTTTTGTCCTGCACCTGCGTTTTTGGATGTGCGCACCTCTACCTTAGCTATCTGGTGCTTCCACACCCATACAAACTTGGGGGAAAAAAAACATCCATGCTGTTTTGAGTGAGCTACGGGTTTCTGAATGTATCGGCAGGGCCGTCTACGTCATCGGCCAAAACATTTGAGTATTCCCACCCACCACCCCCTCCCATCAGAGTTGCAATTGGGCCTCAGCAGTTTTAAGTTTGGGAACCTCTGGCCTAGCCTATGCTGGAAACGTCCCAGGCCATTTGGTACTAGGCAGCCAATTTCACAAATCCCTTTTGAATAGACTACATCAACTACATTTAACCTCGTTTGGCCATGTTGCATCATACATGCAGGTGTCTGAATTGATTCTGCTATGGTTATTGTTTTTAGCAGACGTTTCGGCTAAACTCCAATAACTTGACTATTAGGCTACTTTACTACGAAAATTCAAACAAAACCATCAATGATGTTTGTCACACATTCTTTATTATTTCTACATAACAAGTTGCATTTTATCACTGGCAGTCGGAGGTTTTGTGGTGGAGAATTCTCCAACACCATGTCATCAACACATCTCATATTTCCTGGCTTTTCATGCTGCCTGTTGACGTAAACATGGAATCAGTTTCGGAGTGGGGTGTGGCCAACAATAGCTCATTTGCGTTTAAGGCAACAGCCCCCAGAAACAACCTATTCTGAAAGGGACTGACACTGGCAAGCATGGAGCTGCCTTATGACTTAATAGTCATAATATGAGCACTTTAATATTTTAAAAAGTGCCATCGCTAGCCAGCCCAAACTTTGTAGGGTGGAAGACGAACATGTTCTCAGTATGACTGAACCATTAAATGTTTGTATGGCATGCTCATTGATTTTCTATAAGGTCCCTAGATTTGGCAAAAGTGCATACAGTAGAATGACATTTTTTTGTACAGATTTGGTATCCGGCATTATTTTTTCTTTAAATACAATATTTAATAAATGTGCCAATATTTTGAGTTCTCCACATGTACTGGCCATGAAGATATTAAGGCTAAAACAAGGAAAGAATGCACTTCTTTGTAATTTTCAAAAGACTAAAATAGTATGTGGGGCAGCTAGTAGGAACGTGAAAATCTACACTGCAAAAACTGCTTATCTAACAAAATCTAACCAAGTGTTATTAATCTTATATCAAGATAAAAAAACTAGTTGGTATTGTTTTCAGTATAAAGAGACTTACCTAGCGCTTTTTTGTGAAATCATTTGACTTAATTTTAAAAAAAATTGACCTATTTTAAGACATCTGATCTTGAAAACAAGCAAATTTGTCTGCCAGTGCGTTAAGCAAATTTGTCCTAAAAACAAGCAAATTTGTCTGCCAGTGCGTTGAGCAAATTTGTCTTGATAAGACTCCTTAAAATAAGTTAAAGTCTTCTTAAATTAAGTCAAAATGATCTTTTGAGAGGGCGCTAGGTAAGTCTTTTCATACTAAAAACAATACCAAATAGATTTTTTAATCTTAATATAAGATCAAGAACACTTGGTTTTTTGCAGTGTATGTGGAAGTACCTTAATGTATGGATATTTGGTGTACAAAGTGTCAATGTTATACTGTACCATAAATAATTAGATAGAGTTCCTCAGGAACAAGATAGAATGAGTTCCTCTGGAGCCAAGAATGAAGAAGTTGATGTGTAACAATGTTATTAACTAAGCGTATTTATCCATGAAGGGAACATGGTACTGTGGGACAATCTTACTCTGCATTTGTCCATGACCTCTGAGGTCAACCTCTCTTAGGGAGTCTGGAGTATTAAGAGCTTTTCTTTTTTCTTTATCATGACAGCTCTTTCATTTTCATTTTATGTATCGACCTAAACATTATGTAGACAAACGTTGAGCAAAAAAAATCTGAGACAGCAACCATTTCCCTAGATTCTGTCTGATTTGATACAGAATGAAGAACACATAGATGTAGAATTACCTGAAAGATGGCTTACAGTCTGTGCATTAACCATGGTTAACCAGAGTTGTCTTCCAGCCTGATTTAAAGCCCAATGGATACTGTTAGCCTTGTGTTGATACATAGTAACTGTGCTAACCCCCCCCCCCCGCAGGTGGTACTTTGCCATGATCTCTGTGTCGGGGGCTTTTGCTGTCACCTTTTCGGTCATCTTTGCATATGTGGCTGATGTCACAGAGGAGCGGGAGAGGAGCACGGCCTATGGACTGGTAAGGAGGTCATCATTAAAGGTGCCCTAAGCGATGCCACACGTTTTTTAGGCTAAAACATTTTCACCTCACTTACTGCTAACATCACCTAACCAACCGCTAGCTATCTGTGTCCTGAATACACTGTAAAAAAAGCTGCGATCTCTGTGGACAGCCCAGGCTCCAAAAACGGCAACAAAAACAAACTGGGCAAACCTAGCCTAAAACCAAACCTAAAAACATAAACTGTTCCAGCAAAACACAGACGAGATGCGCGTTTAGGAGAGTTTCAATTGCACGGGAGCAGCACGGGAGGGAGGGGGAGGAAGTAGCGAGCTAGCTCTCTGTTTTGTTTGAAAATCAACAGAAGTGACGTTACCCAGCATCGCTTGGAGCACCTTTAACATGACTAGAAGATAAATGTGGCTTCTGAGATGTAACTGCATACTATGGCTATAACCCTAAAACTGTTTGTTTGGATGTACAGGTATATGGTTGTCTTTATATTTACCTAATCTATGTCATTACACAATCAAGTACAGTCACAATATCTATAGAATATATGTAATATTAAAATAATAAGTATGCTATTTATAGCAGAAATTTGTTTTATTGTTTATTTAGGCCTACTTACGATATTTGTTTTATGTGTAGTTAGGTGAAGATTGTAAGCAAAAAAGGAAACCAGATAAATTGTTCAAGTTTAATATCATCATACTGAATTTGTATAGAATATTTATATTTCATTGAGAAGACCCAAGGTCTATCTAGGACCAGTAAGCAGGACCAGAGCACACAAAGCTTTTGGTGATTTTATTAGTGCAAAACAACTAACATTTCGATGCCCATGCATCTTCTTCAGAGCAAAAGAGTTTGCACTAATAAAATTCACCAAAAGCTGGGACCTTGGGTCTCCTCACTGACTTCTGCGTCCTGTTCCCTGAGCACTAACCAGGCTGACCGCAAGTGACCCCCCTGCTATTTATATTTCATGTTTAAGTGTCAGTTATCATTGGGACACTCCTACTTCAAACACCTTATTATCTCCATTGAAGCTCATTATCTGTACACGATCAGTATCGTGAAAAACTCTTAAACTGTTGTTCCTCCTTGTCACCAGGTGTCTGCCACCTTCGCCGCCAGCCTCGTCACAAGCCCGGCCATCGGGGCGTACCTGTCGATGCGCTATGGCGACAACCTGGTAGTGCTGGTGGCCACGCTCATCGCCCTGGCGGACATCTGCTTCATCATGCTGGCTGTGCCCGAGTCGCTCCCGGAGAAGATGCGTCTCAACACCTGGGGGGCGCCCATCTCCTGGGAGCAGGCTGACCCGTTTGCTGTATGTCAGAGCTCTCTCTCTGGTCTATCTAAAGCCTCTGTAAGGCTGTGTTCATGCGTAGCTAGGGATTTTTTATATGGCAAATCTGGCCCAAAGGTCAGGTCTGTGATTGGCCAACATTGCCATGTGTTTGATTGTTACATGAAGCATGTCATATGTCTATGTTGTACAGGATGAAATAGCAAATCAGAACCTTGGTGGTTTTGGTATTTTGTGGTACTAAGCTTTTGTATTTTGTGGACTCTGCAGTCTCTGAGGAAAGTGGGGAAGGACCCCACTGTTCTTATGATCTGCATCACTGTGTTCCTGTCCTACCTGCCTGAGGCGGGACAATACTCCAGCTTCTTCCTTTACCTCAGACAGGTGAGCCCTATTTTATTGGGCTAGAATACTAATGTGTGTGTGTGTGTGTGTTTGCGTGTGCATGCAGGAGTGACTGAGGCCAGGATCATATCTGTTCATATTTGTTTTGACAACATGTATATTTCACATATAATAGAAGTGAATTTCAAAACCCAAATGAGAATGGAAAGCAATTCATTCTCATTTAGTTGTGGTTCTCAATGTTTATAATGAGGTATGGCAAAGGCAGAACAGTTGGTGTGTTACGAGGGCTGCGGCTATTTTTATGTTTATTGGTAGTGGTTGGGTCTGGGCGACGGCTGTGTGGCTGCCTCCATCCACCACCCTGAACACTGAACAGCCTGCTGCAGGGCTGCGGTCTGTCCTCAGATGTACTGTAGCTGAGAGCTGTGTGTGTGTGTGTGTGTGTGTGTGTGTGTGTGTTTGTGTGAGTGTGAGTGTGAGAATGTGCCCTCTAGGTGACTTAATCCCGCATGATACTGAGGGGAATTATTCATTGAGATGATGTCATGTTATGGCATGGAAAAAGGGGCTGAATATTTCATAGTTTGTGTCCGTGTGTGGAGGAGATATTTCTGTTCTGCCGCCGTTAGAGTGGTGTTTTTTTTTCTCTCTTGGAGATTGTTGTGTCTTTCTGCCCTTCCCCCACTATCTCTTTGCCTCAGTCTCTCTCCATCTCTCACTCACTCTCTCTCCCTCGTTCTCTCTTTACCTCCCTCCTTTCTCTCTCTCCATCTCTCTTTCCCTGTCTCTCTTTATCTCCTCTCTTCCTCTCTCCACCCTTCTCTCTCCCTCCCCTCCCTTTTTCTCTCTTTCCCTGTCTCTCCTTCTCTCTCTCTTGCTCTCTTGCTCTCTCACTCTCTCCACCCTTCTCCCCCCCTCTGTCGTTCTCACTTGACTGCGCCTGATGATATTCACTCCCTGCTCTTATGTCACTGCGGAGATGATTTGGGGTTTGATGGGGCAGGGAGAGGGTAATGCAGTGTTTCTGTCTCTCTCCTGCTCACCTCATCACTCTATGCCTCTCCTTACCTCTCCTCTGCAGGTCATAAACTTCACCCCCACCACGATAGCCGTGTTCATCGGAGTAGTGGGCATCCTCTCGATCGTGGCGCAGGTATTTATTTATGATGGGAGAAATCGCCCGCTCTTTCTTCACGTACACGTACATGCACTGAGTTCTTTTTTTTTAAAGTTGTGATTCTAAGCAAATGACAAAAGCCCCTTAAAATATGCTTCCGGGGTATACACTTAATCTTGCACATTTTATGATGAGGCTTCAAAATGTGTTTTAGATGTGGGGGGGTGATGGAAAAAAGAAGAGTTCTGAGTTCTTCAAATGATTGATTTTTTAAAGCTAGTTTTATCTACCCATAGACTGACACAGACCACTAAAAACTGAACTGTGCACAGTATTAAACCTCTGCCATTCTTTGAAACAGCAGTTACAGTTCACCCATACTAATAAAGTTGGCCCAGTCAGAAGAAATGTGAATAGTTGAGTGAGTCGTTAATGCTGCACTTGAGGGGGAACATTATGACTACAATAAATTAAATATGTACTTTTGCTGGAGCTAACAGTGTTGGCAAACTTAGTAGTGTGCCAAGTTAAAATATATGCGATTGTTAACAGCCAAATGATAAACTAATTATAGCAGTACAATTTTGCAATACTTGTTAACACAAATAAGGTGGTATAATATCTAGCATGTAAGTACTAATTGTAATTACATATGTTTTGCTAAATTCTTATATCAGTAATGGTGATGACAATGGTGGTAGTGAAAAGCAGTACCAGAAGGAGCTCCTGGCCCAGGGCCTAAATGGTGGTTGTTGATGTGTGGTGATTTGTGCCTGTGGTAGACAAAACAGTGTATCTGGTTTTCAATAAATAGAGGCCATCACCACACACTGGTCTAATAGTAGGAATTATCTGGGTGTTATATTAGGGTGCATGTGGTTGTTGTGTGCTGGTATGTGCCTGTGGTAGACTGAACAGTGTGTGTGGTTGTTGATGTGTGCTGAATTGTGCCTGTAGACTAAACAGTGTGTGTGGTTGTTGATTTGTGCCTGTAGACTAAACAGTGTGTGTGGTTGTTGATTTATGCCTGTAGACTAAACAGTGTGTGTGGTTGTTGATTTATGCCTGTAGACTAAATAGTGTGTGTGGTTGTTGATTTGTGCCTTAGACTGAACAGTTTGTGTGGTTGTTGATTTGTGCCTGTAGACTAAACAGTGTGTGTGGTTGTGGATTTATGCCTGTAGACTAAACACAGTGTGTGGTTGTTGATTTGTGCCTTAGACTAAACGGTGTGTGTGGTTGTTGATTTGTGCCTGTAGACTGAACGGTGTGTGTGGTTGTTGATTTACGCCTGTAGACTAAACAGTGTGTGTGGTTGTTGATTTGTGCCTTAGACTAAACGGTGTGTGTGGTTGTTGATTTGTGCCTTAGACTAAACGGTGTGTGTGTGGTTGTTGATTTGTGCTGATTTGTGTCTGTGGTAGACGCTGGTGCTGACACTGCTGATGAGGACTATTGGGAACAAGAACACGGTGCTGCTGGGCCTCGGCTTCCAGGTTCTACAGCTGGCCTGGTACGGCTTTGGCTCCGAGCCCTGGTGAGTGTGTGTGTGTGTGTGTGTGTGTGAGAGCATTTTTCGTCTGTCTGTTAGCTGAGAGACCAGGTGTTTGTGTATCTCTTTTTGTTTTTTCTAAAAGTGTGTCTTTATGCTGTGAAACCTTGTGTGTGTGCATGTGTGTGTGTCATGTCTATATGTGTCTATGTTTCGTGTGTGTGTGTATTGGTGTGTGTGTCGTGTCTATATGTGTCTGTATGTTTCGTGTGTGTGTGTGTGTGTGTGTGTGTTTTGGCTATATGTGTCTGTATGTTTTGTGTGCGTGTGTGTATTGGTGTGTGTGTCGTGTCTATATGTGTCTGTATGTTATGTGTGTGTGTATTGGTGTCTATATGTGTCTATATGTTTTGTGTGTGTGTGTATTGGTGTATGTGTCGTGTCTATATGTGTCTGTATGTTTCGTGTGTGTGTATTGGTGTGTGTCGTGTCTATGTGTCTGTATGTTTCGTGTGTGTGTATTGGTGTATGTGTCATGTCTATATGTTTTGTGTGTGTGTGTATTGGTGTGTGTGTCGTGTCTATATGTGTCTGTATGTTTCGTGTGTGTGTATTGGTGTATGTGTCGTGTCTATATGTTTTGTGTGTGTGTGTGTATTGGTGTGTGTGTCATGTCTGTATGTTTCGTGTGTGTGTATTGGTGTGTGTGTCGTGTCTATGTGTCTGTATATTTCGTGTGTGTGTATTTGTGTGTGTATCGTGTCGTGTCTATATGTGTCTGTATGTTTCGTGTGTGTGTGTGTGTATTGGTGTATGTGTCGTGTCTATATGTTTTGTGTGTGTGTGTATTGGTGTGTGTGTCGTGTCTGTATGTTTCGTGTGTGTGTATTGGTGTATGTCTCGTGTCTATATGTTTTGTGTGTATGTGAGTGTGTGCGTGTGTGTGTCGTGTCTATATGTGTCTGTATGTTTTGTGTGCGTGTGTGTGTGTATTGGTGTGTGTGTGTGTCGTGTCTATATGTGTCTGTATGTTTTGTGTGCGTGTGTGTGTAACCTCTCTCTCCCCTGTGCTGTGCTGGGCAGGATGATGTGGGCAGCGGGGGCGGTGGCAGCCATGTCCAGCATCACCTTCCCTGCGGTGAGCGCTCTGCTGTCCCGCAGCGCTGACCCTGACAAGCAAGGTGAGCCACTGTCCTCGCTCTCTCTCGCTCTTCTCTCTCTCTCTCTCTCTCTCTCTCTCTCTCTCTCTCTCTCTCTCTCTCTCTCTTCCGTTTCCTCTCTCTTTCCCTTCTCTCACATCTCACCATGTTTTTCCTCTTCTTCTCTCTCTCTCTCTCTCTCTCTCTCTCTCTGTCTCGCTCTCTCTCTTTCTCTCTCTCTTCCGTTTCCTCTCTTTCCCTTCTCTCACCATGTCTTTCTTCTCCTTTTCTCTCTCTGTTTCTCTCTCTTTCTCTCTCTCTCTTCCGTTCCCTCTCTCTTTCCCTTCTCTCACCTCTCACCATGTCTTTCTTCTTCTCCTTCTCTCTCTGTGTCTCTCTCTTTCTCTCTCTCTTCCGTTCCCTCTCTCTTTCCCTTCTCTCACCTCTCACCATGTCTTTCTTCTTCTTCTCTCTCTGTCTCTCTCTCTTTCTCTCTCTCTCTTCCGTTTCCTCTCTCTTTCCCTTCCCACCTCACCATGTCTTTCCTCTTCTTCTTCTTCTTCTTCTCTCTCTCTCTCTCTCTCTTTCTCTCTCTCTTCCATTTCCTCTCTCTTTCCCTTCTCTCATCTCACCATGTTTTTCCTCTTCTCCTCTCTCTCTCTCTCCTCTTTTTTACTCTCTTATTCCCTTCATTAATTTCTCTCTCTGCCCCCCCCCCCAGGCTTGGCACAGGGCATGATCACTGGCATCCGAGGGTTGTGTAACGGCCTGGGTCCTGCCCTCTACGGCCTTATCTTCTTCATGTTTAACGTGGAGCTGAACGGGATTGGGCCCATTGAGTCCGGCTACCCCATTGCCCCAATCAGCCCCCCTGAGGTAGGGATCCAAAGCTGCTGAGCGCTAAAAACAAATCGCTATTTTCTGCAGTTTCAACAAGCTACATAGAGATTCAGACTCGGTTATCTAGCTGATGCTTGTATTCCAAGCTTGTAATTTGTAAATGACTATGACATGTTATCAAATTAGCTTGTTCTGGTGGAATAGAGTCTGTGACCTGGTATGGCACAATGATGCATTTAAGGTACTTAATGTAGACGGCATATTTTCTGATCTGTTTATCATAAATAAAATTCTATAGTGTTCTAACGGGGCAAGTTTGCAACACCAAGACAAAACTCAATTAAAATGTAATAAACTGGTGGTGTTAGGGCTGGGCGATAAAACGATAGCGATATGTATCGCAATAGACATGCAATCGATATCAATAAAAAATACGTTCGATAGAACATTCGATAATTAAAACACACACCTCCCGCCTTACGTTGTCCATAAATAAATAGGCTAAAAATCTTGCATTGTATGTGCAACTCTACCAGAGTAGGCGATAGAAGTAGGCCTACCTCAACTCAGACTCAGTGAATCCTTGCCCCGTGCTCTCTCTCTCTCCCTCTCAACAGGCGCATCCCTCTAGCCTGGCGGGCCATCCTATATCATTGAAATGTATAGTCTGGAATCGAACCATTCACCTCGCTTAATCTAAGTGGCAGGCAGAGAATTGTCTTTCAAACTGCCTAGGCATGCAATAGGCCAGCGCTACGACCATATCCGTATCCGGTCGGCAAAACTGCAAATACATCCTTCTTCGAAAGGACTTAAGTGCATTATGTTGCTCAACTTTCAAAAAAAAAAAAAAAAAAAGTCCAACTCCTCAAGTTGACGCCAACGCCGATTCAAACAAACGCTCTTCGTTCGCCATAGCCACCTTCCTTGTTGTTCACCGTCGCAGGACTGTCGTTATCCTGTTAAGCCCGCCTTTAGACTCTCTAACAAAATAGAGCGCTGTGATTGGATGACGTCCACAGCGTCAGCCAATAGAAATCCCTATGTTTTGATACTAGACGTACAGGCTGAGCAAATTAATTTGCCGCCGCTAGGGTGCATCTAGATTTCTAGGTTAGCATCCCTCCTCATGCACATGTAATCCAAACATTCACAATCGTGCAAGACGACTGGCTAAATTGCTATTAAATCCGGTTAGCATCATTAGCACGCAGCACGAATCAGTGTTGCCAATTTAGCGACTTTGTCGCTAGATTTAGCGACTTTTGGACGTCTCTGGCGACTGAAAAGTGTATCTAGCGACTGACAACAAATCTGGCGACTTTTTCGTGTGTCTGGCGACTTTTGTTTTCTCTTTGCGTTATCCTTCGGTTTGCCCAGCAGCAGCTCAAAGCGTGAGAATCTTCTCGCAAAGATGGCAAACTCTGTTTGGTTGTGGAAACATCAGAAAATCTCCCCTCTCATGCCTGTTTTGTTAGTGAATTACTGTACATCGCGGATTTGCCCAAAGCGTTGCCCCATCATTATAAAAGGAATGACTGGCCTATATAGTATCCGCCCATTTTATTACAAGGAAGTAGATGTTCTATAGATCTAATCTCAGACAACACTCATTGGAAGGTGCAGCAACTATACGGGTGAAATTACAACAAGAGAGTCAAGGAGACGAGAGCAATGACATGATGACAGGGAAACAGGGACACGCTTGCCAGCATCGTTCAACAATTGAACAAAGGAAGTAGGCTACAACTTCATTCACAAGCAAAGCAGATAGTTAATCGAACATACATAGAAAAACTTATAGCATTCGTTTAGGCTATGTAGGCCTAGCTTCAATGTTGTTAATTCAAGTTGATGCAGAACTGTCGGCTGAGTAAAAAAAAAAAATTCTATCGGCCTGTCCGAGTGACATTTAAGCCTATATTATGTAGCCTAAATATATCCAAAATATAGCTATTGCCGTAAGGGTACATTGCGTGTAGGCTACCCTATGGTCACATTATAATCAGACTTCAAGCAGTGCAAAGCAGATGCAGCAGTGAATAGGTTGGAAATGACTGCTTTTCAGCCACCTGATGCTCTAGTGTAGTCTAGATGATAGGCTACACTTTACTTTACTTTCTGTAGCCTATCAATAAATATACAAGTAGGCTATATTAAATCAAATGTATCAAATGCCTATATGAGTAGGAGAAAAGCAAACAGGAGTAAAAGGGAATTAAAGGGCCATCACCGTTTTATTTATTTTATTTTTTTGGGGGGAGGGGGTACGACGTGCTGACGTAATTAATATGCAAATTAGTGCGTGACGTCATCTAGCGACATTTAGCGACTTTTGGAGCTGGCTTTAGCTACTTTTCATTTGAAATAGTTGGTAACACTGGCACGAATTTGTTCAAAACTGTTGCATTCAAATTGACTGCTAAGTTCTAATCATTTCAATCCCGATGCAAATGGAAAAGTATTTTCCAAGACTCAAACGGGCCTGTCCCATGGAGAAAAAGTATTAATTTGAAACTTAAACACACGTGGGGAAACTGAACAGTCTAACCAGTAGACTATGATAAACTAGCAAATTAAGCTACTTTGTTTACAATATTTCCAGGCTTCAACCAGTGCTGCTTTTCATTCAGACTTATGTGCACATTTATTTATTTGAGTGTTTTTCGTGATTGTGTTGCTATTTCTTTTCCCTGTTTGCTTTGATTGATAACTGAGGTAATTAAAATCAGATGAAGGTTAAGTTTAAAATAAAAGTGTTTAAATGTAACTTTTTTTCCCTTCTGGTCCTTATCTGAAATAGATTTTTTTAAAAATCAATAATTATCGATATCGACCGATATGAAATACTTATATCGTGATACAGTTTTCAGCCATATCGCCCAGCCCTAGGTGGTGTACATCTTTTGAATATGTAGATGCACTGGTGTTTACTTACTTAGCTTATGTTAAAGATAAGTCAGATCTCCGTGTTTAAATAGGGCTTTTTGTTTTATTGCCAACTATTTTAGAATTTTTTTGCTATTTTTTTTTTTAAGGAAAGTACCTCAGAATTCTCTTCAATTTGAATACTTTAATTTTTAGTTAATCCTCTATTACAGTAAGCTAAATATCTCTGGTGTGTGGACAAAGCAAGGCATTTGAGAACATGAGAACATAATCTTAGGTTTTGTGAAACCCTGATAATTTTCTGACATTTTATCGAAAAAAAGAAAAAAAACGACTATTATGAAAATAATCGTTAGTTGCAGCCCTAGTCCTCACATGTGTGTTTTGATGTTGGTGCCCTCACACCCCCCCCCCCCCCCCCCCCCTCACAGAGGAGCATCATCCCTGGGCCACCGTTCCTGCTGGGCGCGTGCACGGTGGTGGTGGCCTTCCTGGTGGCGATGTTCATCCCTGAGCGCAGCGCCGAGGCCGACGTGGCGCTGTGCCACACGCGCAAGACCAGCACCAGCTCCATCTCCAGTGGCAGCGGCAGCGCTGAGCTGCCCGAGGCCCACATCAACGCGCCGCTGCCCGGCAGCGAGGACGACCTGGACTTCGAGCCGCTGCTGCAGGACAGCAAAGTGTGACGTGTGATACGCCTCTCCTCTCCCGGCTCTCCGCCTTCCCTGTGTGTGACCTCGTGATTCCAACACCTCCCCGTGCCTGCGGTGTGTGTGTGTGGGGGGGGTTGTTGTGTGAGGAGGGCCACACCGTTTTTTTGTTGTGAGACTCTTTCCTTACCTTTCTTGAAGGAAGAGGGGACAGGACCAATTTTTGCCACACTACAAGTGAACTACCAGTGTTCATCAGTTACGAATTCCCTCACTCACATAGATATATATACACACCGAGAGAGAAAGAGAGAGATTTTTCTCCGTGTGATTTTAACGTGTCGTTACTTCTGTTTTGTTGATGTAAGGGAATATGTTGTGGGGACATGATTCTCGAGGACTGTTCCTTCTGCGTTGTTTGGGGAGTTTAGTCTCTGCAATATCCATGGAGTTGGCTTGAGGCCTGGTTCCAAATGCAAATGGTTTATTCCAGACAGATGGCTCCCCTGTCGTTTGAAAATACAGCCGTGGGAATGTGTTATTTTAAGTAGCCATAACAGAAGAAGGGACCAGTGAGTCGGAATGTCCAGGGGCTACCAGGGTGCCAGTAGAATTTAATCGCATACGGAATTAACACATCTTGAAGTTCCACTACATATCCAGTAAGGTGTCCAAAATTGTGTGTGTTTCAAAGGTTAAGGTAGACATTTTGCACAAGTGTGGTGAGATGATTTGGTACTGAACGTTACTGCTAATGTATGCCTCTAGGTTTTGTGACTAAGCTGTAGGTTTGAAGTTCTAGAGGAGGATGTAGATTTGAACTTGACCATGGGGAGATTCAGGAGCGCATCTAATGGCACATATATGGTCGTTAGAGAATGATGTATGTGATTGAATCTCCCCTTGCTGCTGCTCGTTGGAAGAGGTCAGTTTTAGAGAGAAGAGACTTCCTGCAGCCAACTAGGGGGCTGGTGAATTAGACATGTACAGTACATATACAGTAAGTTCTATGCAGTACTGTTTATGATGATCTTACTTTCCATAACACTTAGTTAATTTTTCGGATTTTCAGATCTATATCTTGTACATAACATTTATATGCCACCTGCATGTAATGTAAGTTCATATTTATGTTCTTGACGACATTAGCACTGCTCTTTTACTTTCTATTCTATTGATAATTCTATTAATATTTTTACTGTTTTTGTCTCCTTTTGAGAAAAGGGACTTGTTTTATATACTTTTATTGGAAGCATTTTTGGGGTTTCTGGTATTTATCGCAGAGGTTGGGGTCTTTTAACCAAAAAGCATCTTCACATCTCAAATGTTTGTGAGAGACTGCTTCACCAGCTACCTCAGGTTTGGAGGGCATTATCTGAGTACGACTACAATTTGCTTGAATAGCCATGGTCCATCTCTCTTTCTCTTTCTTTCTTTCCTCCTTTCTTTCTGTCTCTCTCTCTCTCTCTCGCTCTCTCCCTCTCTTTCTCTGGTATCAAACAAGAAAAGGGATCACTAACTAAAAAGACAGCTTGGTGAGACAGACCCAGATTGTACATATAGAGTATATATTTCCCTTTGACTAGTCCTGCAGAAATTTGCCAGATGTTTATAGTGTGTAGTTAACGCAGTATATTTGCCCCTGCCAGATAGGGTATGGAAGATTTCACTATCAATGTTTGTGTGTCTCAGAAATGTTGTGTGTGTATGTGTATGTATGAATCTGTTACTTTTTACCCACACAAAAACAAATAAGCAGTAAAGGCTGTTGTGAGCGTATATACTGATACACAGAATACACACACACACGCTCATACACACAATGCATTCAATTTGGGCAGGGCAGAGCTTGAAAATGTGCCCAGATTGGCCTTGGGCAAGTGGCTTGCGATAAGAAATCACCATACCTGCAGTCCCTTACATGGTCTGCCACAAGAGATTCCACACAATGATGCCACTGAGGCAGTTTTCCACTGTTAATGATTGCAGTTTATGTGTTTGTTTGTCTCTGTGTGTACGTGTCGGGGTGTGTGTGTGTGTGTGTGTGTGTGTGTGTGTGAGGAAGGGAGGGAGGGAGAGAGAGATAGAGGTGGAGAGAGTAAGAGAGTCTTATGTGTATATTCTTCACAGCCTGTAACTCTAATAAGAGATGTATCATAATTGCAATGTAAATAAATGCAAGGCTCATTTAGATTGCACTGTATTGAAGATGACTTGAAGAAGAAGAAGGATGTCCTGACAGCTATATTTTTTTGAGGAGATGGCACCTGTGTGTGTGTTTTGTCGAAGTAGTGTCACAAGTGTTTTCCATGTGTGAAGGAGGCAGATGAGGTCTTGGTGTTGTTCGTATATGTGACTGTACAGATTGGGAGCCTATGAGAGTGATTGTCACCTTTAAAATGTGTTTGACAAGTGTGTTCAGCGTCTGTGGAAGTCCTGGTGTTTTTTTTGCACCTTTACATGTTTAGGTCATAACAGATGTGCCTAAAGAATGGCTGTCTCGTTTTTTGCCACCAAACGAGAAGGGGAAAATAACGCTGGGTGCTTTGAGCAGCTGTGGTTGCTCTATAATGACACCACATTTAAGATGTACACAGGCTATGTATTTATAATAAACTTGTCCTGTCTGTCAATCTTGTAAAGAGCTGAAATTAATAATAAAAGAACAGCCAAGAGAATGACTTATGTCTGTTCATTACACTCTGCAGTACCACTTTTTGACCACTGTGTGGAGATGTGGTTCTGTATTTTTGTTTTGTCCTTAGTGAATGAAGGATAAAGAAAAAAAAAAGATTGTAAGGATGGATAAGCTTTACCCCCAAGGCTTGCTGTCACATCCGCCGCATGTGTCCAAACGGCAACCATTAGTAAGATTATTAGGTCATTTAACAAGGAAGCAAGAAAAGCAAACAAGCCAACCAACAAATCTGAATGGCCATCAACGTCTCCCCCTGCAGGAGTGTGCTGATGGACCTGATACACAATGTTGACTGGGGTGTGTCGTGTCAGCCCCGACAGCAGAAGCATTAGAATGGGAAGAACAGAATATTGGAGGAAAGGAAGGAAGGAAGGAAGGAAGGAAGGAGAGAGATAAAGAGAGAAGAAAACAAACGAGAATTACTGCAGTGCAATGAAGTGAGGAAATGGAGGCTCTAGACTGGTAAACAAGTTTCTTCAGAGGGAGGACGCCTTTTGGGCAGACGCCCTACATCACCAACATAATCAAAGAGCTTCTGAGTGCATCTTTGTTTGTGAGATCCATGGATGTATGGATGGCAGACGGATGTTCAAGAGGCAGTTTGTTGCTGGCTAATACAGGTTAAAGTCACATCCTGAAAGGAATCGGATCCAAACAGGAAAACAGCAAAACAGCATGTGGTTAAAGAGGAGAGAGAGCAGAGAGAACAAACAGTGTTAGGCTGTTGTTATCAGCAGAGGATCTGCAAGACCAAATGAAACATGTGAAGGATGTATTAGAGGCAGGCATCTGTAGTCATTATCTGGGTTCTCTGAGGATGACGGGTCTTACAACCATGCTCATAAACAGTTCAACTTTTAGACTCAACTGCCTAAACTGCTTTCACCCTCACAAAGAGCTTTGGTCAAGCTTGACGTATATTTCTCCTTCTCTCTCTCTTGCCGTATATTTGTCTCTCACTTTGTGTGTGTGTGTGTGGCCAGGGGAGTCTTGGGAGCATTGTCAGATTTCTCCATCACCTCTAGGTGGCAGTGTTGGGACTCTGGCCACAGCATCATCACCACCCCACCACCACCACCTCACCTCTGTCGTCCCTGCAGGCAGATGCCTGTGCTGCTGCTGCAGCTAATACTACTGGTCCTGTCCACTGAGGCGGAGCAGCCGGACCTAACCAGTGAGCCCTGGAGATTTCATTCCTCCTCACCCTCAGCTGGACCCAAACCCAAACGCCTGGACTAAATGGTTAGGAATATGGCATTTTACAGTGCAGCAAATCATTTCACCTGCGAGAATAATAATAATAATTAGAACAACATTCTTTAGGCACCACAGCATTGCACAACAGTTATTTTATTGATCCAGCCCCTCCACCACCCTGCTGAATGTTTGTAAGCTCAATTAGTTTTTGGTGCATGTTTTTGGTCTAATAAGTTTGATTAGAGTAATGGCTTTGGGTACTTACCTTGAGTCACCTTCTGTTAGAAGTGTCTACCTTTTGGAGTAAGTGAGTTCCCAGTAACAACTATTTCCCCTTGTGAAAATGCTACTTAAGAAATGCTAATCATATACCTTATTTTCAAGTATACTGTACTGCTGCTCAGTGAAACAATAGCCATGCTACCCTTCATAATACTTCCTAGTTCCAGTATTGCAACACTCCATTCTCAGTCTTAGATTCTTGGTCTTAGATTCTTATTGTAATTCATTCAAGATACTGCTAAGAGTCGTTCCAATTTATCTTTGGGTATTCTTATCTATGGCAGATCTGACTTGTTTTGACACTGTGCGACTTTACAAGGAGCAGGAATTTTGCTCTCTATCAATGTTGTGTACATTTTTTTTTTGCCTTTGCTACCTTCGCCTCATAAATATTAACGAGTTGGGGTTTTGCATAGCACTGCAAGTGAGTGTCTCAGGGGGGAAGGGTGAATGGATTAAAGCGTGGGGCATGAATAGATTTTTATGCATCAAAGTGTCTGGCGGGTGTCTCCATTCTGGAGGTCAGATCAATTTGTTAGCGCGGTAACTGCCACGCGGGGTCTGGCTTCCGCCTGGGCGCTCCGAGCCGACTCGGATGTCCGTACGCTACGCCAATCTTACGCTTCTCGCTTTGATGATGCAATTAGGCGAGTACCATTGCACCTGCATGGGGTCTCAGAAAATGCCATGCCGATGATCCCCCCAAAAAAAAGTCCTCCCCCCGTGAGTGAGATTTCCACTCCGCTTGACAAGACCCCGGCAGACGCGGTACCACACTACGCCTGTTTGGATTAATGCAGAGTGCCATGACGACTGCTGCCTCTAAAGCCATAATGCGCCCAGCGAGAGCCTAAAGTCTGAGAACTGACAGATTTCCATTTGTACCTATTCTGTTCACCTGTTGCACGCAGGTGGGCAGCAGGACACATGTCAAAAGATATGTCAAAAATCACCGGTCGGCATAAACGCAAGCCATTTCTGCTCATTCATTTTGCCACCTATAGTTTTTTTTCCCTTTCCTTGATGTTGATTTCTGTCAGCTGTTTCCGGTTGCTCTGGGCTAATGCTTGACATGAAAGAGGCCTAAGAGCTTTAATCCATTACTGCTGGGGGCTCCACGCACCGCCAGTGGTGACATTTGAGTTGCTTAACTGGTGATTGTGAAGAGGCGACAGGTTTTATAGTCCGGGTGGCACCATGCCAGGCACCATGTTACGCCACACATCCTGCTTTTTTGAAAGCCCTAGGTTTTAACCTTTGGCACCCCCCCCCCTACTTCTGTTTGTCCCCTGGCAAAGAAACCCATGTGATGGACACTGCACAATTTATGCCTGACAGGTAAGAGAGGAAAAAGTTTTTTTTATTCAGAGTTGGGACTGCTGCCCTCAAGGCTCTTGCTGTTTTAGCTCTTACTTTTTGATGCCTTTTTGTGGGATTCTATACATGGCTGCAAAGCTATTGGTATGCCAGAGTGGGAATGTGAAAAGTGGAGTGCTAATTTAAATATTTGACACCCAGCTCACCCATCCACTTCAAGGACCCCCCCCCCGCCCTTTTGGTATGTTTTGAATGATATCTTGCCAAAGAGAGATGTCCATTATGAGGCAGAGGTCTAGTTCTTGTGGCACATTTCACTCTCTAATGAGAATACGTTCCTTTCTGGGAAATCAAGCACTTTCCTCCGACTTTGCCCATGTTTTGACAGCTAATGGTCAGCTAATTGATGCTATGACAGATATGGATCGAAAGCCCATTTCCATTTTCATCATCTCTCACAAAAGCAGCAGCATAATGTGAAAGCCTGTGGAGATGGCGGATGACCCCGGAGTCACCACATGCTTTTAGACGACCCACACAAAATCCCCCGGAATGAAGAGCACATGTGCCGATAACAAAGATGGTGCAAAATAGCTTTAGGTGCCATTTAGTATTATTTTTGAAGTTCTGATGTTATAACACCTTACAGGTGTTTGCATTGAGTCACTGCCTGATAGATGTCTACTTCAAGCAGATTACCAAATGTTGACATTTCTGTGAAAAAATGACATCAAAGTGGAACTGCAGTCATGTGCCAAATTAGGACCTGACGGATTGGTGCTGTTGGACTATTCCAAAGAGACTTAATGACATTTAACTTTGTTTGGGAAGTTGAAACTCGTCATCCTCTAGCAGTCTATCTTCACAAGCTTGACATCCACACCTGCTGTGCTGGCCATCAGTTGAATTTTTGATCCCACATTATTCACACACAGATGCACACCTCACTGAATGTTACAGAAATAGAGTGAGACTGAGAGCTGTTTTATACAGAGTGGTTCAGGGAGCATGAGACATCATCACCAGACACAGAGTCCAGACCTTAACCCCATTGAGAATCTTAGGGGTGTGCTGGAGAAGACTTTGCGCAGTGGTCCGAATCTCCCGTCATCAATATAAGATCTTGGCGAAAAATTAACGTTGGATGGAAATAAATGAAACATTGCATTGATGCCACGGTGAATGCGTGCCGTAATCAAAGCTAATATAGTATATACACCCAGAACAGTGATATAGTATACACCCGGAACAGTGATATACAGTAATATACACCCGGAACAGTGATATACACCCGGTAAAGTGGGCAGGCCTTGACTCGGTGCCAGGAGAACACAAGCACTGGAGATTACTGTTGGAGATTACTGTTGTTAAGTGTGAGAAAAAATGTCTTTGAAGGAAACCAAATGTATGGATAGGAAACTTTTATTAATTTAACAAAGGTGTTATTTTGTTTGAGTTCAGAACAGATCTGTAAATTTCACATCTTCTGTCTCTTGGAGAAGTATTCCATCTCTTGGCATTTGTGACAAGACAAAGTGAGAATATACTGATTTACGCTTACTTATCCTGACCTTACACATCCAGACCTTGTTGAAAGGGCCTCTTAAATGCTTTGGCCTTTGTGTTTGAGATCCAGTCAAAGCACTGAACGATGTACATGTCAACAACCCTCCATTTTCATCAGAGCTAAGTCTGTGTTGATATATCCATTCTGGATTGTGGCTATTTCCAACCAATTCCTTGTCACCAAGCTGAATTGATGTCACACAAAAAAGATCAAATGAATCTTTTAGCGAGCTCGGTTCTTTATTGGTGCAATCATGAGCCAGATGCCGTTGGAGTCAGAGAGGGCTAAATGCCGAGATGTTGACCCTTCCTGCAAAACTAGTCTTCAGAGATCAATTTAGCATACACTTAACACACACAGTGTCCCGCAATGGCTTGTGAGATAAATATATTGCTCATCAAGCACTCAATGAGTGAAAAAATGATTGTTTGCTCAAGACCCCTATGCTTTCAGTAGAGCCGCCTGTCTTCTGAGCGAAAGGGTGATTTCAAGGCCGACCTTTTGTATCCCTGTGGAAAATGAGCTGGGCTTGTTGGGTGAGAAGTGACCTTTTCAGGGCTGAATATAGCCCTGTCAGCACTGTGTCCACGTCTCAGCGGTGGGAAAGAAGGACAGAGGGAAGAATGTGTGTGTGTGTGTGTGTGAACGTGTGTGCCTGAGTCATGGTATGTATGTGTGTGCAAGACTGAGTGTGTGTGTGTAAGTGAGAGAGAGAGACAGAGCGTGTGTGAGCACATATGCCCCCCCCCACCATGGCAACAGTAGAGCTCTTCCCATCTCCCTGTGGCATCACAATCTTGCAGCGCTCTCATACACACAGCCGTCGGGCTCTAAAACCCTCCTTTATTAAGTGAAAAGCTTTTTGTCATTTACCGTCTGCTCTGGATGGGGAGCAGGCTCTTGTTTGCGCTTGAGGTAACGCTTTCGCTGAGTCACTTGGCCGCAGGGGAGAAGGGGGGGGGGGGGGGGGGGGGTGTAGCGGTGTGATGTGGCGCAGGCGTCGCGCGGCTAAAGAGTCAGTCTGAACAGAGAAGTGGGCAGCCTTAATTGCTCTCTCAGGTGAGGCAGCAAACAGCTTCTTCCATGGCAGTAATTAGTGTCAAGGGACAGCCTTTGCATGACTGCAGACTGAAGATGCTAGACTCCCACTGAGGCTGTTGCAACTATACAGTAGAAGTAGCAGGACACTGATGGATTGGCAGTTTTCTTTTTTCAAAATGGCGGAGAACTTCATTTGATACTTTCAAGACTTTTCAGGGGGTTTTTTTTTTGCTTGTTTGTGGATTGCAAGTTACTTCACACAAAAATATTTTATTAGAGAGAGTTATCACTCTCTTCAAAGACAGGATGGGGAAATAAAACAGAGACATGGTTTGTTGCAGCTGCTCTCACAACTTCTTCGACCCACCTCTCCCTGCACATTCCTATTTGTAGCTTGAAGGTATACAACTCATCTGTCGCGAACATCTGTCTTTTCCTCGATCCTCAATCTGTATCTGATGGTTCGTGATTACACCACTTCAAGGGCCCATCCCCTTGCTCAGATACAAACACAAGCACAGAGACACACTCAGAATATGATGTGTGATATTTTTAGAATAATTGTCCCCTCAAAGCGATGCTGACAAGAAACAAATGCATTTGAAGTGGCATCTACTGTTTACTCTGTTGTAAGAGCACCGAGTCGGTATAACGCAGGGGCTGTTTCTTTCCATCCACGCTGTCCGGTATCATTGTCATTCTGATGCTGACTGTAGCTTACGTTTGGATGCCGGCCCAGAAAGTCAGAGGGTGGGTGTCTCCTGGAGACTTCATTAATGCCAACTGCATCTTCCCACTGCCACCACCCTGCTCCCCCTGCTGCCAATACCCAAACAGTTCCTCACTGTGCCTCTGATAATGATGGCTCTGTGAGTTTTTGCTTCTCCCATGGCAAGAACAGGAAGTTTAAGTAAGAGATAATGTGTTTTCCGCCGGTAATGTATTTGCCTCCTCTTTGCATCAGGGTCCTGTTTACCCAATTAGGAATCATATTCCGATAATGGCTAGCAGACAATGCATTATCCTGTTAATTATATAACTACTTTGTGGCTTCCGCTTACAAACAAATAGTTGAAAGTTGCAGATGTTGCATAGCTAGGCCTATGTATTTCTTGCTGACTTGCACTTTCTATTAGTAAGTTCCATTGTGATAAGTGAATGGACTACCTATAAAATGTTATAAAAGACCTGAATGAAAAGCACAAAACCTGTTGTCACCGGCAGCTATCATTCATTTTTTTTGCAGTGGCCATTATACAGAGTTATCAAACTCTTGACTGTTGGGAAAGGTCCATTCATGTTAATGACACTTTCTGCAAAATTCTGAAGAGTCATATAATAATAAGCTTGAAGATCATTTAAAAGAGTGGCTCCTGACTTTAGAACAACAGTTAAACTGCTGGTAACTGTGCAAGAGCACATGCTGCTTTAAGGGAATGTATTAATGCGCTTGGAGAAATATTAATATGCTAATGCGTGTAGGGAGAACAGTGCGATACTTGCCAGAACAATCTAAAATCCCCTGGTCAAATAGTGCTGGGATTAGAAATATTGCGCCATGCAGCAGGGAACAAAATTGCAAGGTGGTTAAAGATTGAGCCAATTTTTGTGTCTGTCCTCTGACAAATCATGCTGAGAGAAGGCATCCTCTGCATACCCGAACCTCATTTTGGGGGTACGATTAATCTTAGTGTACACACTCTGTAGTTTATCAGTGTTTTGGGGGTCATTTCTTATCTTGTAAGACTCCGCATTGAATCACAAGGGCATATTGAGGACAACTGGACCCTTGCCGACAGTTCCATAATTCAAACCGCTGGAGAGATGCGAGGAGACCTTCATGTGTATTAAACATGTCTACATGCTTTTCTTCTCTGTTGTGTACAAAGTTTTTTTTTTTCCATCGGCTTACAGTACTCTTGTCTGCCATATGGGAACTATATTTTCTACAAACACAATTACGGCTCCTACACATAGTTGCGTTCCGTCAACGCATGCCAGTGGGTGTTCCCGACGGTAGCTATGCAAATAGATTGAAATTGGCTTGATTGGCCGGTGTCGTGTGTCGGTGCAGCAACAGCTGAACTTCTCAACCCGAGTGACGGGAGAAACGCGACGCAACGGACCCACAATTCAGTTCGGCAACGGATGACATGAGCCCATGTAAAGTGAATGGGATGCGTCTCCAGCACTGCAACGCACGCAGCTGTGTGTAGAGGCCGTTACTGAGCAGTGATGCATAGCCTTGAATATTAGAACATGTAGGCTAACATTAGAACATGTCTTCTTTCATTACTTCAAAAAGGCTAACCATAATATGAAACGCGTTGGTAACCTTCTGCCAAGAGATGTACCGTATGTTTAAGTCATATGGAATAGATGTACAGGTTGTTTAAGTGATTTCTTTTTCTGCACAATCGACAAGTGTCTCCCTCAGGACAGCTTTGAGGTCATCCGCCACAAGTCATGTGGTGCTGCTGAGTGCTGAGGGTTTGAAATCACAGCAGGTGCTTTACTGTCGGATGATACCAGCCACAATTCCTGAAGTTTCCTTCAAGAGACCCTGGCACGTGAGGAGATATGAGCGTGTTCTATTTGTGCCTTATCCTTTGTCAGTGTACGTGTTTCTTTTTTTTTAAATCTAGTGTTTGTCATGGCATCTGTTCAGAAATTAATGTCAAACTTTCAACCTTTCTTCTGTCACATTTTCAATCACCAGCACCAGGCAGAGAGACAGAGAGAGAGAGAAAGGAGAGAGTGTGAGAGAGAGAGAGAAAAGAGAGAGAGAGAAAGGAGAGAGAGTGAGAGAGAGGGAAAGGAGAGAGAGAGAGAGAAAGAGAGAGAAGTCAAGCGGATCTGGCAAAAAGACAAGTAAGATGTAAATTGCAGAAACAGTCCATGAACATTTCTTGTTATTTTCTGAAATTCAAATCAGTCTCTTCTTTGCTCGAAGCCACACATTTGCTGGGATCACCAAATATCTTTTTCTTACCATTTCGAAGCACTCTTTCACAATGTCTTTTTGCTTACAAGGAGCGTGGAAGTCAGACACGGGAATATAAAGTGGATGGATAACCTTGAATAAACAGACGGCTCACCGTTTCTTCTGTTCCTTGAGCATGAATGCCTTGTCTGAGGGGCCTCAGCTGTCATGCTACCATGCCAATAGAATGAGTCTCTCTAGCACCTCAGCTGTTGAGGCAATGTGACCCTGGACAGGGATTTTACAAACATATGAGAACGTATCTCACTCTCTGAATCTGGTGCTGACTCATTGTTGTTTTTTGCTTGTCAGTTTATCAGAACAGAATCCTTGATGATATTGTGGCAAAATTCCTAAAAAAGAATTCAAAGACTAATTTTTGATGTCTTATCTGTTAGCTAAACAGAATTGTCACTGGACTTATCATGAATGAAAGAGACTAAATATTTGCAAATGACGATAGCATAATGATATTTTGCAACCTTAAAAAAAGTGTAATATCATACTTCCTAAGCGCTGTGGAGCATTGCAGGTGGACAAATGTGCTCACTCACTTGAACTCTTCGACTCATTAGTGATCAGAGGAAGCTGAGTTCAAATTATTTAATAAATGTAAACTATACAATACTCAACTGATAGCAGCACCAAACAATTACCCACAGTTTGTAGTAACTGTAATCTATGACATTCGAACAGTTAACACTATACCTTATAACTTATAAGGTATGTTCATATATACACTGTATTAATTAACTAATTAACATGAACTAATTTCACTTTGATGTCTTTCAGTGTTTTATGTAAAGTATTCAGTTGTCTTGCATGAAAATGACTTGCAGTGTTAAAATCTCCAAGTTTCCAAGGGAACCCTTAACCATGTTATGTTATGATACAATAGCCAATGACAGGGTGGGCGTAGGCAAAGCCATGCTGCAAACAATGTCTTGTTAATGTGGAAGGGTCAGTCGGAATTGTGAGCATGTTAAGTGGCAGTACTTACAACAAAAACAACTGGAGAGTGTAACTTATGCTGGGCAAAAATACTCTAAAATAGATTTTAACACGTAAGTCATTTTCATGCACAAGACAACTTAATGCTCTTTGTTACTGACTGACCGAGTGACCACAGCAGTAGGTGATGGTCTCACTTCATGTTATCATTACCATTATACTGCATCATCTCGTCATCATCGTCAGCATGGCATGTCACACAGACCTGCTCCCTACATATATATATACTCATCGTCAGCATGGCATGTCACACAGACCTGCTCCCTACCTATGTGTCCCTCTCTACACTCTCCTCCAGCTGCTCACTGTCCCTTTGGACTGTAATACACTTGATTACCTCTCCTCCTTCCCAGTTCAACCTGATGCTGACATGGGATACTTGCAATACTGTCGGGTGCTGTTGAAGATACTACATGTTCTTTTTGCACAATTGACCTATCACAAGCCCCGCCCATCGACTTAGCAACAGTAACTAAGGGGGGCAGTAGCGAAGGGTTAATTGGCACCACCTGCATACCCAACTTAACTGTGGTTCGATTATCCATTTTGATGTTCTCCCAGAATTTAGGCTGTGAGCCAAAGTGGTAGGGGTGGGACCTGATAAAGAGTTGCTATGGCCAGCCTAGTGTCAATATAGAAAGTGAACGAATGGCCTGCTGACTGTCCTTGCTTTGGGTCAATTGGCCATTTAAAAAAAAATAATATATATATATATATATATATATATATATATATATATATATTTTGTATATTAAAAAACACATAAATTTAATTCTTTAGGCCCACTGGGAAAATGTCCTGTATGCCAGATGGCCAGTCCACCCATGAAAGTAAGACAACCATAAATATCAATATCAATGATTCCACCCCAACACCTGCTTTATAGATTTTAAAAATCACTGAAGAGAGATAAATATAGTGTTGGTTTTGGGTGTAGAACATTTAATAATGTTTTCAATTACTTTTGCTGCTTATTTTCTGTTGTTCTATGGGATAAATATAAACCTCCATTCTGGTAGAGATGTCTAGACTCCAACTCTCATTACTCCGCCCTGAGGGGAAACTAATTAGTGGAGTGCGTCATACTGTTTGATTACCTATTACATATAATTACAAAAACAATCAATTCAGAGGTAACAGCTAGTCCCAATTACATACATTTTCAGTGTGCTATATGCAGAAATAACTAGAAACATAATCAACTGGGATGTGAGGGTTTGAAAATAGATTTGAGATTAAAATAATGACTGATTTCTGAGGCAAAAGCCAATACATTTTGAGACTCACAGTTTTTTTTTTTTTTGGGGGGGGGGGGTTATTCTGGTGATTTTTCAAAGCCTTAAAAAGGTAGACTGCACATGACCTGCAGTGCTGGCAGACACTGATCAAAATGGTTGTGTACTCAGATGGCTCATGTTTAGCCACAGCACTAAAAAGAGCAAGTGTGCTGCAGGCAGCCGTCTCCTTGGGTGGATCATTATGTTAATATGCGCAGCTCCCACTTAAGTTCTAACTTACCAGCCCTAAGACTCTCCACGGCATGAGCACCTGGGCTGAAATTTAACTGCTAGTGACACAAATCATCTCAAATCAGCTCAATTTACAAATGAAGCGATAAGCGCGTTGGCAGACCAGTCCTTTCAGCACTAGGCGTGTTTCTAACCATTTTTCAGTTTCACATCTCAACAATATATCCCCTAAAAACGGCAAAGAATAGCATGAATTATGCATGGATTCTTATAACTCCATTAGTTTTATATATTCAACTTTTAGCCAGACACCCATGAAATTATGCGGTTTAATGTAGCTTTGAAAGAGTATTTATCATGTTCAGATCATGGGGCGATAGAATTTACCAGGTGGGTTTTTTTTCACACTGAGATAAGCTCATGGGAGTGCATTTTGTGCTAAATGGATCCACAAAAGGTCAGAGAATATGAAATTCCACCACTGGCATTTGAGTATCACCATAATTAAATGCTGTAGGAGAGGCTTATCACTTTTCTGCACGAGACAGCCTTTTTTTTTACTCATAGGGGGAAAAACAGATTTTAAGGAAACACCACAGAATCGTTTTTAGTTTTGTTGCACTGTCCATTCCAGCAAGAGCGATAAATCTGTATCTGAACACTGGGGCATACGTGACTGCCTTTTTCTATGCAAATCAGACATGGTAAAGGCACTGCATACAAACACAACAGCTTTTTCGCCCTCTTTTTGCATTGGAACGTTTTTTTTTTTGGTCATCGGAGGAGATAAACGAAGCTTTGCCAGTAAACTCCTGATACGACAGCTGTTGAGTATTACGACCACTGGCTGTGGCAGAAGGAAAAACATGGATCTGCTGCAATGGGAAATCTATTTCACCCTTGCGTCACCAGAGGCTCACACATCACACAACCGCTGATGCTAATTAAGGCTAATTGCATGTCTGTGTAAACGCCTGTTCCTACCCTGGCTCATCATTAATCATAATTCTGCCTCTAACAAAGACCCACAGGACACGTTTTTGTGACCAGTCGTCATGACAACTTACTGCCCCCTTGCTTGACCTGTCCAACATGGGAACACGACAGAGTCACCCGAGGGCACGACTGAGAGCACCCATTAACCTGTGGGAGAGGAAACTGCTCACAGGGGTTCCACCACACACCATGAATGTCAATCAGATCAATCCAAGGCCAATCCATCCCTGCTAATGCACTACCACAACCTGATGTTACTAGGCACACACACACACACATACTCACCCCCCCCACATACACAGGTACATCCCCTCCACACTCACCCCAAGAGCCCCCCCCCCCCCCCAAGACACCTACACACCCATCGGCCTGCAAATGGTGTTGAGTGAAGGGTTGGCGGTAGGAAGATGTGGATGATGTTAAGATGTGGATGGCGAAAATGCATCCCCACACACACACCATACACAATACCCCCCCCCCCCCCCCCATCCACAAACACATATACACGCACCCCCCACAAACATTCACCCCTCCCTACACACACACAATTACCCCCCCCCCCCCCCCACACACACACACACCATACCGCTCCCACACACACACACCATACTCCCTTCACACACAACCCCCTCCTCCTTAACCCCCACCCCCTAACACACACACACACACGCACTGAATCACGCACTCACACACTCATCGCTATCCTAACCCCCCCCCCCCACACACACACACAAACGCACACACAAAAATACCCCCCCCCCCTCCCACACACAAAATGCCCCCCCACACAGACCATTACACCTCCACCCAACACACACATACACCAGTAGGCTACACCATACAACCACCCCAAACCACACACACACATATACCACCTCCCCCCTACCTCCCCACACATACATTCATAAACTGCACACACACACTCATTAGCGAGCACAAATACACACACACACATACACACAAATTGGCAAATTGGCAAGTGTGATTTATTTTTGCGGAGAGAATGTGCAGGACTGTGTGGCGGTCATATTTTGTACCGCTATGTGGTACATCTAGTTAATTCATGCAATTATTATTTCATTCTTTTTTTTATTTCCACATTGCTTCATTTATTTACTTCTGTATTTCTGTAACTGTACATAAATGAGGTAGCAATTAGGTAACTGCAGAAATGAATTGGCAGTTTGACCAAACTGTATAGATCCATTTATTTATTTATACATCTCATAAATTATTTCTGCATTTATTAATTTATCCTAAACTCATCTTTGGTCAACTCGCATTAGGTAGTAGTTATTTAATTTTTACTTTTTTAAAACTTTTTTCTTGATTGACAGTACTCGGTGACCTCGAGCAACAGGACTGTATGTTAAAAATGGCCGGAGTTCTCCTTTAAAGCTCTTGTAAGGATTTTTCGGAAAAGTCAATGGAGAAAATGGGAAATTAACTTTCTGGCCCAGAGCTTTGCGGAGGTAGATGGTCACTGGAAATGTGAACTCCTGTGTAGCCTGTAGCTCACACAGTCGATATACTGTATGCTATCTACCATTTTACTTTGATAATACATGATTCCAAATGTAAAGATGTATGCACCAAGAATAAATCAAATCGATCAACTTCATTTCAAGGAACAATTTATGTGATTTCCCTAGATATTACCATAGTGACGTGCTGCGTCTGAGGATTGGGACAGAGCTGTAATTGGGAGAACTACCTGTGCATTGCTGGCATGCTGCCAATCATTAAGATGTCCATGTTTTATCATTCTGAGCCTGTTTGTTGTTGGTAGTCATGAGAGAGGCATTGCAGGCTCTGAGAATATCCCTGCTATTCAGTACCCTTTAGAGCAGTGTTTCTCAAAGTGTGGTCCAGGGACCACTGGTGGTCCGCAAGCTATCCCAAGTGGTCCGTGAGCAGACGTGGTAAAATATAATATAGATGTTTGCAACATTGAACCAACTTGTATGTAAATCCAAACAGGTCTGCAACACTGCCTATGTAAGCTGCCACTTTAACTTCAATCCTCTCACAATAAGCAAGGTGCAAAGATAATGAGCAAGGTGGTTCAGTGAGTAGGCCTATTGTGTAATGTACTGTTGAAGTAGGTCTGCTGTTTGTTTTTTTAGCTAGGTGGTCCGTGATTTTTTTTTTTTGGGTTAAGTGGTCCTTGGTCTGAAAAAGTTTGAGAAACACTGCTTTAGAGGATCTTCATTGCTATCCCTACCTTAGACTTTCCAAGTTATGGAAGTGCAGGGAAGACTCAGAATAGAGCACCGCCAAATATAACTGGCAACAAAACACAGGAGATGGAGATAAAACATTTCTTTGACTCAAGTGGTCCTAGCTAAAAGAAAAAACTGTAAATCTGAAATGTCAAAAAGAGATACAGTGAATAAAAGACATGTTGTGCTTAAAGCAGTTTATTTGATACCAACACCCAGAGACAGATACAGTAAGTAAGTTTAGTTCAGAGCTTTCTCTTTATCAGGCTTTGCTGTAAGTAGAAATATGAACACATTTTGAAACAATCTCAATGATTAAAAAATAAAATTTCTGATTCAAATCAATACTCAAAAATACTCGGTAACACTTTATTTTAATGTGTCGCTGTTACAGTGTACCTACCTGATTAGGTACAGTGGTACAACCTGTGTAACAACATGTACTATCAGGTACTATCATTGTACTTGCATTATGTATTTGTGGGTACCTACATATAGTTGTTACATTGTAATACTGAGTGCTTTTACAAAACTTTGCCAATTTGCCAAAATTTTCATCAGAGGCAAAGAGCTGACCTGAGACCTGCTGGATGGGGTAAATCTGGTCATGGTAGATTTGATATACAAACCATTCTTAGCTCCGGTCAAGGCCTCATTGTCTTCAGTGTACATGTAACAGCTGTGCTGCTACAACCTTGTTACTCTTTGATACAGTGGAATAAACGTATTAAGTGTACCAGTTAATTACTTACATGTACATATGACATGTATGTTGTGTCTTTGATGTCTTGGAACAGGTCTACTAATTCACATGTACTATGTGGTGTAACAGCAGACACGTTTCAACACATCAATTACACATTACAGGATGCATGACATCATTGACAGGATGTATATAATTTGTACATGTAAGTACTTAACTGGTACACTTTATTTTAATGTGTTTATTCCACTGTATCAAAAGAGTAATAAATGTGTACCGACACAGTTGATACATGTACTACAGTATGTAGGGTAATGGCAGACATGTTCCAAGACACCAATGACACAACATACATGTAATATGTAATTGTAAGTACTTAACTGGTACACTTCATTTTAATGGGTTTATGCCACTGTATCAAAGAGCAATAAATGTGTACCAACACAGTTAATATATGTACTATGTAGTGAATTAGTCGACCTGTTCCAAGACATCGAAGACATAACATACATGTAATATGTACATGTAAGTAATTAACTGGTACACTTAATAGGTTTATTCCACTGTATCAAAGTGTAACAAGGTTGTAGCAGCACAGCTGTTACATGTACACTGAAGACAATGAGGCCTTGACTGGAGCTAAGAATGGTTTGTATATCAAATCTACCATGACCAGATTTACCCCATCCAGCAGGTCTCAGATCAGCTCTTTGCCTCTGATGAAAATGTAGGCAAATTGGCAAAGTTTTGTAAAAGCACTCAGTATTACAATGTAACAACTATATGTAGGTACCCACAAATACATAATTACATAATGCAAGTACAATGATAGTACCTGATAGTATATGTTGTTACACATGTTGTACCACTGTACCTAATCAGGTAGGTACACTGTAACAGCGACACATTAAAATAAAGTGTTACCAAATACTCAAAAAGATTATACGAGATCATAACGAAATTTCCCACAGATGCGTAAAGCTCACCAGAGCACGAGAGAGCCTGTTCACTTTCTGTTCTTAGTTTAATCAAACACTAGCCCTGCTAGCAATAGTCCCATCTTTCTATTAAAGTAATCAAAAATGTTATTTTAAAAGAATTATGGAAATATTAATGAGAAATTGTTAGTAACTGAGACTGCCACCATTCTTCAGATATTCAGTTGTGATCTTCATTGTTTGGGCAGCTTCAGGATTCAGTGTTTATGCAGACATAGAATTTGAAGCGGCGATCCCTATGAAGGAAAAAAAGACAAATTGTACCTTGTTTTCACTCACAGTTTTCACCAGTTACCTATAGAGATGATATTGTAGTACAGTGGAGCAATCAACGATTCAACCATCATGATGTTCGGAAATTATTCAGTTACATAATTAATGGTATGATTGGTTTTAAAAGTCTTAAATGGAACTGAGAAACCTAAAATGTTTCTCAAACTAAAAGTCCCAAGAAACATAAGGAAGATGAGAAAGCCTTTTACTCTCGTTTGTTGTCGTGGTAGGACGAGACTCCTGCAAGGTAGCTGTAGCCGTCGGCCAGCCACTCAAAGTAGTCATCAAAGCGCAGTATCTAAAAGCAAATCTAAACAAAGACAGGGCATTTTCTAAGACATACAGTAATACCACAAAATTGATTTAGAAATGAAAATGTAACGTTTGTGCCCATGAACACTTTACCAAAATACAACAAATATGAAGTCATTACCGGCGGTCCTCGTGACGGTTACTGTGACTACTGATCATGGCCGTTATGACAGAGTTACTGGGACATCTGAAGGAAAATTCTTGATCAAAGTTGTTCACCCAACCAGTGTCATAGCAGCTTGGGTTGGAGCTGAATGTTGTTTTGCAGCTGATACTAAAACGTCTGTCTTCATGGTGGTTGCTGTGGTCACTGCAAACAATATTGAAAGAACGTTTAATCTGTGAAATGAAAATGTGATATCTTAAGCAGGACTAAAGCACAATAGAGCACACAATTTACCTAGAAATCCTCGATATGCTGTGAGTGTGTGGGCAGATGAAGTAGAGCTCCCCGTCAAAGCCATTGGACCAACTTTTGGTTCTTTTCTTGATCCCACCACTGGATTCATCTAAAGTCATAATCATAAGTCATTTCATCTCTTCTGCTCTGCTTTTCTTCTGTATATTAAATAGTCTGAGGCGATGCTTAAAGAATTACTTTCCAGATATTGTACCTGTGTCATTAGTCAAGGCAGGGGCCAGAGGGTCATCAGCCATAGCACGAGGAACTTCATATGGGCCCTCTGTTTAATAAGCACATGCAACTCTCTCATTTAGGGCTCAGCTACATGAAAACATACTGTACCATACTGTATTTGCCGATGCATTGTGAAAAAGGGAGGAAGCCTGCGTGTCACATCATTTCATTTGAGCCATGATGGTGTGTGTGTGTGTGTGTGTGTGTGGGGGGGGGGGGGGGGGGGGTTGTAGCGTAGTGGCTAACCAATTTGAAACTTGAAATCGAAGGAAGAGGACACCACTAGGCTACTTCAGATGTTAGTGCCTTTCAAAAGAATGTATGTATTTTTTTTCTTTGGATAAAAGTGTAAAAAGATGAGTAAAAAAAGTAAGTCAGACTAACAACTGAATAAATTAGTTTCTAACCATAGACAGATCTACTGGCCAGTTCTTCAATAATCTGAATCATCTTCTCCATGTGCACCATTTCATCTGTGCTGGAGGTGGGAATCAGTGTCTTGGCAGAGGTGGTTGCTGGAGGACAAACAAGATAAAAATATACAAGTAGACTTTACAACTACTTGAGTAAGAGATGTCACAGGTGAAGCACATAAATTGAGATTTTCAATTTATGTGATTGCCATATACAGTAGAGTGATATTTAAATCTAGATTTTTTTTTAAAAAAACATATAAGACACACACACATATGCACAGACATACAGTGTCTTAGTGTGGACAGAATCAAGTATTTCTGTGATAAAGACTCAACTGTAAATACTAAACTAAAGTTAAATATGATAAAGCAGCATTTTGAAAAGAGATTACCTGCCATGCCCATAAGCAGTACACAGGAACAGACAATGAAGAACTTCATGATGATGCAGGTGCAGTTTACAGATCCTCTACCAAATGATGCAGGAGGTGAATTCACTCAGCGACACTTGGGCAGGTTAATGTTACCGTTGTTGTACAGCACTGGTTTTTAAACTTTGGAGCAGGACTCCTAGGGGGGTGGCCCAAACTATGGGTGAATCATAAAATGATAACCTGTCGGAATTAGATTAGATTAAACTTTATTGTCATTTAGCGGTACCCTGGAAATCCAGAGTTCTCGCGAATTGGACTCTTGGTTCTCCTGAAGTCCACAATGATCTCCTTGTTCTTCTGGGTAATGAGTGCCAGATTATTATTTTTTATGTTTCCTTCTTGTCCTCCTTTTTATGTTTTTTATTGTTTCCTCCTTTGCTCACTAAAATACATTAGATGAGATCATGTTTACATATTCTCACAGCCAAATCGCTTATTGGCAAGAGCCAGTAATACCACAGACAAGCAGCCTTTATATCGTAACACCCCCAATTATCACCGCTAAATGAACCTTACATTTTTCAGTAGCCATAGGTGTGTAGATTTGAACAAAATCTGGTTTGGTTCTTAACGGTAGCATTTACTGCCTGAAATATCCGATTTTGTTTACCACGCTCGGAGTTATAGTGCTGGCCTGATGGGTCGCCTATTTACATTGTTTCAACGGCACATGAATGGTTAGACCGAGAATTCTCGTCATGAAATGAAAATTCCACTGGAGCTCCAAGCGAATGTGTACACGCAGCCTTACAACTCTGTTTACAGCTCTTCGAGTCACGGTAAAATGTCATTTTTGGTAGGCCTACATAGCTAATTTAGATACTACGACGGAGTATTAGGGCCACACATGAAGAAAAAAAATATTTTTGCCATGTCGACATTAAACTCGACATTTCGAGAATAAAGTTGAAATTTAATGTCGACTTTAATCTCGACATTTCGAGAATACAGTTAAAATATAATATCTACTTTAATCTCGACGTGTCGACTTTAAAGTCGACATGCTGACATTGAACTCGCAATAGGCCCTACTGTTTAAACATAGCCTACACAGTTTAAGCTATGTAGCCTACACTAATACACAATATGTTACATGAAAAATGGGCTTGTGTTATTTCAGATAGATTGCGTCTTGTCTGTTAACTACTCATTGCCTTCATCGTGAAGTGCTGTCTCGCGGTTATGGAAATACCATGCACTATGCCGTTTACGCTAAATAACTAGAAACATATATGTACCCAATGATATAATGTTTCTATACAAAATGTTATTTCACTCTGTTTTACGTGGGTAAGGCCACTGCACATCCAAATAACTGCCCTTCATGACCCACAGGCCGTCACTCTTCATAGGATAACATGGCAAAACTCATATTTCTAAAACTGCTTTTCCATGTCTCACCTGCAATACGTAGCCTATAGGAGGCTAGAAACACAGGTATAGCCTAAGCATATATACTATTTTGATCCCGGGAGAGAATATGTGTGCATGCACTTTATTTATGCACTAGGCTATGTGTGCATATGTGTGCATGTAGGCTACTAGCCTACATGGGGTGGTCGGGAGGACAGCTTCATTCGTCCCTCCAGACATTCAGCAATAGGCTGTTTTGCATCCATTACAAACAAGCAACGTGAAAGTCTAGGATTGGGGAGGATGCAGTTGAACCTTTAGATAAAAAACAACACTTTATTAATGGGCCTACAATAAATAAATAAACCGCTAATGACGTTTAGGCTACTTTTGACCATCGCATTTATCGCCTGTAACTCCATGATAGGACCTAACAGCAAAGTAGCCTATTTGGCTGAGCAACGTAGGTTAACCCAGTAAACAAAATAAAGTCCTGGCGACGTCCCCTAAAGGTCCCCTGGCGAACGTCACCTCCTCGACATTGTGTATGGGTTCCCTTTACGTCCCGCGTCTGTTCGGGAGGTCTAAAAGATGTCCACGAGACTTTGAGAGGACGTCCTGTAATGGTCACCGCGACGTTATGCGCGCAACGTTTATATTTCCGCAAAAAAAAAACACGAAGCACGATTTAGTATGGTAGGCTATTACATCCTGTAAGTCTCAGCATTGCTAGGAGAGAAGGAACATGAACACGCATTAACGACTTGTTCTACAACTACAATCAACTTCACTCACCTCATATTTTCACACATGTATGAAATCACGTCCTCCAAATGCATTACACTAATGATGAGTAGACATGGATATTTATACCGGGCTAGGATGTGCTGCTTTCACATCTACGGTGTCATTTTCTTAATAAACTAATACAACGTTTTAATGGGCATATCCCGTAGCATATTGTAACGATTTGATAGTGACACACACAGTTGTCCAATCAAAAGGTTTATTAGCTGAGAACGAGAGCAGGGACACAGACACAGAACACAATACACACAGAGCAGGTCAAGTACGCAAACACACACACTACACATACAGGGGAGGACGCAGCCCCCCACACAAAAAGGATCACACACGAGGGAGAACTAAAAGGGAAACATGTTACAATAAAGACGCTCCCGCGATATTTTAAGGCCATGTGACATGGTGTCACGGTGGTAAGTCCCTCCCCGGCTGACAGAAGTCGGACAGAATTTCTAACCAGTAAGCATTGCGTCCATCCCAGTATGCATTGTGATCAACCCAGCATGCATCACATCAAGTCAGATCTGCACAGATCTGCCGCAAGTCGAACTCGCCTATCGAGAGACGTCAGACCCATTAGACCAGCCTCAGACGAGTCCAGGAAGTGACGTCAATTCCGGAAATAAGTACATAATTTACTTTACTCTTTATGGAGAATACAGCTGGAAAAAGCGTGTTTTCTTTTACAGTTCATGGAAAAAATAGTCACATTAGGTACATTAGAGACGAATGACCGCGTTGCAGGAAGTGCATCATAATAAAGGGACGCCAGACCCTCTTGTAACAGCTGTACTCAGTGATACTGCAGACTCGTAAAATTAGTTAGAAAATAAGGCTGAAAAACAAGTTTCCTCATGCTGCTTCCTTATGTTGGAATGTGCAAAAATGTACAAACAATCAAGAGGATGCCTTCTTGTATGTGATTTCTGCAACAGTGATACTGCAAACGTGTTGATAGCCTATTGTTGATTTATATCCTGTAGCCTAAAGTATGTCACACAGTAGCCTAGCCTACAGAAATCTAGGCTATGTGATGTGATATAATGATAACTTGTATGCCTACAATGGTTTATTAAACATCATAGTCATTTATTTAGTCAGTCATCATGTTCATGTTAATGAATAGGAAGGACACCTAAACGATAGCCATAAACCAAAATTTCGCGCAGTATCTGCCGTGAGTCCCTATGCGTGAATCACAAGCTCCTTCCAGCTGACTGGCAGATCTCGTGGACAGTCAGTCATGATCGATTATTTAATAAATAAATGTGAATTACGAATAATAATAAAAAGCTTCTACCTAATGTGACTATTTTTTCCATGAACTGTAAAAGAAAACACGTTTTTTCCAGCTGTATTCTCCATAAAGAGTAAAGTAAATTATGTACTTATTTCCGGAATTGACGTCACTTCCTGGACTCGTCTGAGGCTGGTCTAATGGGTCTGAGGTCTCTCAATAGGCGAGTTCGACTTCGACTGAGTCTGACTTGGTCTGGCTTTCTACGTAAACGTGATCTTCAGAGGCTAGCCGGGAGGAGCTACAACAGAGGGCAGCTCATCCCGGACAGACAGGCTACAGTCTGGCTGACGTGACTCGCGGGAGATATCGCGGAATGTTGTTTGCAATAAACACAGCAGAACTTTCATTCTTACTCATTAAAATGAGCATGATGACTGACGAAATAAATTCTTATGATGTAGTTTAAATAAACCACTGTTGTCATACAGTTAACAGGCCTGCTTTGTAGCACATAAATTCAATATCAAGTGTTTTCCCTATATGTGTGTCTATCTATTTAACCAACAGCAGAAAATAACAGAATATCCAAACATTTTCAGTAGGCTAGCCTACCATTGTTGCAGAAATCACATATAAGAAGGTATCCCTTCGATTTCTGTTTATTTTCGCATATTCCAACATAAGGAAGCAGCATGAGTCTCCCGTCATAATCGTCATGAGGACATTCCTCCCAAATGGCCCTATCACGTCTTTGAACTGACGTCATGAGGGCGTGTTTCAGCTCGTGCAGCTCGTGGAAGGCAACTGCAAGATCTGTCTGCAGGCTAAGACTCCCGTGATATTTTAAGGCCATGTGACATGGTGTCACGGTGGTAAGTCCCTCCCCGGCTGACAGAAGTCGGACAGAATTTCTAACCAGCAAGCATTGCGTCCATCCCAGTATGCATTGTGTTCAACCCAGCATGCATCACATCAAGTCAGATCTGCACAGATCTGCCGCAAGTCGAACTCGCCTATTGACTTAACCCCTACTGGCTGTTACAAGAGGGTCTGGCGTCCCTTTATTATGATGCACTTCCTGCGACGCGGTCATTCGTCTCTAAATGACTTAACTCCCTCTCCAGCTCCCCCAACAAGCCATTGCCGTCCTCGGCAATGACCACGAGGTAGCCACATGCTAACGTCGGCGCGCGTCGCCCGCCACTCAGTCCAGTGCGACAGTACCGCCAACTCCCGTGGGGTGCACGCCGCAGGAGCTCACTCAACAGGGAGCCACGCTGCTAGCAATCCAGTGCGGGCGTGCTAGCAGCTACGTGGCCGTCCCCGCTCGTCACCAGCTCCCTCTCAGCAGCCGCCCTCAGGCTGCACTTTCCGCGGCGTGTCACCGCGGCACTCCTCCTCTCCTGGCGGGGCCCTAGGTGGCCTTTCCAACCGTCGACACTGTACCAAGCACCGGGGTTCGAGGGGGGTTCGCGAGTTCGCTGCCCCCAGCGTCTCGTCATGGCAAAAAATTTTTTTCCTTCATGTGTGGCCCTAATACTCCGTCGTAAGATACACCTATTGTGTGGGTGCTTGCGTTTCTTTAGGAGTCCGCCGTCTTGGTTTGTATAGAAATGGATATTAAGTGACACATACACGCAAGACGGCGGATATACGGGACCGACGGTAATAGGGGGAGTTCCGATAGTTGTAGAATACAGTATATGGCCATACACTGCCCGTTTACTGCCATATATAATTGACTTTTGCTCTCCAGCCAACCTCAGATAGGCCGACTCTTCTTCAGAAGGAAATGGAATGATGGTGATGGGAATGTACAAAGTAAAAAAAGATGTGGTGTCATCTGCAAACTTGATTATTAGCTACTGCTGTGGATCTGTTCTGATCTGTTGTGTCTGTTGGCAAATTGGTATGGGCCCAGTGAAGCAGGCAGACAGTAGTGAGAGAACCAGCTTCTCAAAACATTTAGAAAGGAATGAGAAAAAACTTACATTTTTTAGACTTTGAAAAGATTTGGAAATAACCTTTGAAAGACTGCAGCCTCACACACACTCACATCTAAAAACAAGTCACAGAGATTTTAGTCACAGTCTAGTCACAGGCCAGTCTCAGACTATTGGCCCTATTTCAGTGATATAAACGCATAGTCTAAAGCACGATGCGCATGAATGTTTAGGGCATGTCTGAATCAACATATGCTATCTTGAGAGTGGTAGCAAATGGTTAGCACACGGTTCAAAAGGATTGTTCTTTTGTCCATTAAATCAATGAGAGTGATTTCTGCCATTCCCTTAAGAACAAGGAGTGCAAATATCAAACAGAGCATTTCTGCAGAAGGATGTGTATGCATCTGCAGGATTCCACTAGAGCTTGCTTTGCTAAAATGTGTGTCTGTGCAAGCAGAGTATACACATCTCTACACTCGCCTAGTTTTTGAACTTGTAGACAACGACAAAACACTTTGTCTTACACTTAGTTATTTACTTCCACTACTAGCCGATGAGGGGGTACAATCGAATACATAGTCTGAAAAAGCAACACTTATCACAATAATATTCGAATGACTGAATAAAAATCCTGAAGACATTCTTCCAAGCACACCAGCCTTGTTACTTTGGTCTCACCAATTGATAAATTTAGTGACAATGTGCTTTCAAAATAACGGTAGAACATGCACCTTTCACTTTAAACCAGGTTTTTCTTGGTCAGTGGTCTTATCATTTTTAGTGCCGTTAAAATATTAATTTGTGACCATGTGCCTGACCACACCTATCTATTTAATTGACACGGCCGTGCAGGGCTTGAATTATCTTTTTGTCTTTAAGGGGGTCTCTCTATCTCATGATAAGTTGGCACATCCCGCGCATAGCTGTGCATAGGCGATACAATTAAATAGCCTAGGCGCGAGACGAGTGGCGCTTTTGCGCAGTATGTGTAGGGTAGGCCTAGGCTATAACTTGACACACGCACACAACAGACATAGATTTTTCATAAAAATTGATTTCTTTTAATTAATTTCAACATATTATTGACTGTCAATAGTCCATATTTCATTTCAATTTCACAATACAAAGAAATAGACTAAACAATTGATTTAGTCAGAGTGCCATTCTCAATTTCACAACGTAATTCATTTGAACCAGCTACACTCTTAAAACGAATGTGTTAAAAATAACACAACTTGCGTTGCTTTTTAACACATTCGTTTTAAGAGTGTAGACCACCGTCTCAGATATAGGCTATCCTCTGTGTTAAACACAATAATGTAGTCTTTAACCTATAAAGCTGTTCCACACACATGCACAAAATATTTCTACAAGTACAAAGTTTCCGTGCACAAGCACAATTTTTTTATACAGCTGCAAAACTCTTACACATGTGAATATCTTTTCACGGACACAAAATCTTTATGGCGTTGTTTTGATTCCATACATAGGCTCACAGACTTCCTCCTCCACTCACTCAAAGACAGTAGATGAGATCATGTTTACATATTCTCACAGCCAAATTAATGATTGGCAACAGCCGGTAATACCACAGATAAGCAGCCTATATATGGCCAGATATGGCCAGTTTACTGCCATAAATAATTGATATTTGCTTTCCAGCCAACCTCAGATAGGCCGACTGTTCTCAAGAGGGAAATGGAATGATGGAAATGTACAAAGTAGTTCATTAACATGCCTCCATTTGCTCTGTGAGAGATAGCTGTGCTCAACGGTAACAGGGTAAGCCCCCACCGTCGACTTCAAGGCACCTACCTTAACCCTAACCCTAGTGCTTTCCATGCAGTGCTGCCTGAAAGACAACGTTGGGGGCTTAAAACACCATTGTCCGTCCAAATTTCTTGCCACATATGGCCATAGGCCACAATCTAGCCTGTTTGAAAAGGTTTGGAAAAAGGTTAATTGTAGGCATTAATTAGCAGTTTGTGGCCTTTGCTATTCACATACATGTTAAGCGGTTTGTCAGCATGAATTAGCACTTTAAGGTCTATGCTCTCTGCGTTCTTGCTTGTTCAGCAGGCTGAAGATCCTTTCTGGCCTGAGTGTCATAAAGATTCTCACCATCAGGTCGGGTCATTTCCCACCACATCTGGCCATATAGGCCACAATCCAGCCTGTTAGAAAAGGTTTGGAAAAGGTTAACTGTGGGCATGAATTAGCAGTTTTTGTGATTTTTGCTATTCGCCTGAGAGGTTTGTGGGCATGAACAAGCAGTTTAAGGTCTATGCCATTTGGATTCTTACTTTGGTGGTTCAGCTGGCTGATGATCCTCTCTGGCCTGAGTGTGATGGAGATCCTCTCCAGCCTGAGAATCCTCCATATTTGCTCCCTCACTTGCTGGTTCAGCAGGCTTAAGATCCTCTCCGGCCTGAGTGTCCTCCATGTTTAGATCCTCCATGTTGTGTCCCCAGCCTCTCTGGAGCACCCAGTGTGGCTTGCGCCTCTCTTTGAAAATCCCCAAACTATCGCAAGAATGTAAAACACTATGCAACTCATTCCACCAATGAGGAACCACCGAGGAAATGTCTTGAATGTGACCTCTTAGCGTTAATGGCCGGTTGACACAGCAGACACTCCTAAGAGGACCGCAGTGGACCATTGGGGATGAAGAACTGGATCATGGAGTTCAAATAGCAGGGAGCAGATCCAGTAAGATTTCAAGCCCGTTGCACACCAGTGCCATTTCTGATCCCGCACACATACAACCCCTCACACCAGCAACGAACCCCTTCACCACCACATCGATTAGGGTTCTACTTTTGTTGGCGTCGGCCAATTAAATACTTTGTTTATTGAGTGCTAGTCAGTTAAAGGTTTGGGTGTGTGGGAGCAAGAGAAAGTTCCACTTGGCGCACTCATGTCGGTGCCTGTGCACCCAGATATCAAAGTGTGTTCCATACAGATAGAGAATTATACTGTTCCAATCACCTGTGTAAAAAAACTGTAGGCCTACTTTCTGCATCCATGTCTTCTACAGGCATCTGCTCGAGGATACATATAAATATAAACATAAATGTATACGGTAGTGTTTCTCAAAGTGTGGTCCGGGGACCACAGGTGGTCCGCAAGCAGACGTGGTAAAATATAATATAGATGAGTTGTTTGCAATGTTGAACCAACTTAGTATGTAAATCCAAACAGTTCTGCAACACTGCCTATACGCCGGTTTAAATCATATGAATCCTACACAATAAGCAAGGTGCAAAGACAATAAGCAAGCAGTGAGTAGGCCTATTGTGTAATATACTGTTGAGGTAGGTGTACTGATTTTTTTTGTTTTTTTTTTAGCTAGGTGGACTGTGAGGTTTTTTTATTGGTTAAGTGGTTCTTGTTCTGAAAGAGTTTGAGAAACACTGCTCTAAGGCAAGGTAAGGAACATTTATTTATATAGTGCATTCTCCTGTAAAGTGACCTTTCAAAGTGGCTTTTCCTGCACAGTGGCTTTTTTTTGCTCTGGGCAGATGCTGGGAAGTTAACCAGATCAGCAGCACGGTGGGCCAACTGATGCTCAAAAACATGTCTAGTCTTGAATACCTGCATCCCCTATTTACACTGGTAGCCCAGTATTCATTTCAGCAGGTAGATGTTCGATTGAAAGAATTGTGAGCTAGTTGGTGTAAACAGATCTGCTTACAATGCACATTCTAGCCTTTGTCATTTGTGTTTGAAAAGGTAAATACACTCTTTGTGCCAGCTTTGTGGAGTGGGCTACCTGAGCATGTCTGGCTGCAGCAATTCACCAAACAATGCTATGAGTGGAGTCTGCAGAGGCTTCTGAAGAGGGCAAGAACAATCCCAATGGCACCCACAATCGACCTTTGGATGCCTTCGGCGTTTCAGTTGAAGTACCAGAGTCAGACTACGATTGTGTGCGCTCTTTACGTACTTGCTAGGTGAAGTGGAGTCGGCGATGGCTGTCCTGACACCGGTGAGGCAGGGCTCACAAGATTTGCCGTTCTGAATCACTCAAGTGCTCATTGAGACAGAGAGAGAGGAAGAGAAGGGAAAATCAATCTTGTGCTGATTCATCCACGTCTTTACTCCTCAGCAGTTCGGTGACTAAGGACCTGAGGGGTCTCACAAACAAAAGACCATAAAACCACCTTGAAATATCATTCCAAGCACACAATTGTATCTATATTATAGGTACGGTTTGCTCCACCACTGTTGTATTTTCATGGAAATGCTCAGTGTTGTAAGCAGGGGCGCTGCTAGGGGGGCGGAGGGAAGTTAGGACGATTCCAAGGGCCCAGCACTGTCAATGGGCCCCAAGAGAGCCCCCTCAATAATACTATATATTAACGGGGGGCCCAGAATTATTGTCTGTCATAGGGCCCAAATTATCTAGCAGCACCCCTGGTTATAAGGTATTTGTGAAATTATTCAATTGCTCCGCTGACTTTGACAGGGTCATACAATGGGTGCATCAGTGCAGATCTGAAATGAATAATAATAAAAAGATGAGCAAGTGAATGAGCAACAAACTGAGAGGTAGTCATGTCTGTATCACCTATTTCTAAATTAGACTTTGAAACGACATTGTTCAACAACGTGCCGAAACATCATAAAATGTTACACCTACACAGCCATGCAAGCCATAAGGTCTCCATTTTACATCTTTAGGCAAGTCCCAGACCAGGAGCAATCAATGAATTGTGCATGAATCTGGTCCAGGTGGTACACACCTACTTAAACCCTGCTTCAGGTAAGGCTCATAATTCATGATTCATTTAGCGGGTGACTGAGGCGTGTAAAGAGTCCCCTCTCTCTCTCTCCCAGGCTCCGATATGAGACCAGGGACCGCATGCTCATCTGTTACGAGTCAAACTCCTCAACTTGCACCATCTGGTGTCCTCAGACTCAAGCAGGGCCAAAAGAGGCTCATCTGGGAAACGTAGTTTTTCGAGTGTTATTGGGCTGCAGATTACACCACACAATAGGCGTGTTAAACCTCTGGTATGGAAATCTTCCAGGCATTCTGTTGTGTGTTTGCTGGGCTTTGCTGATGCTGGCACATGCCAAACAGCTGGATTAATGTTTGGGTGGACATTCGCAGTGGATGCGCTGCCATCACAAGCCTTTCCTTATTTGCAAAAGAGCTCACAGTGTATAAAGTACACTTCCTGATTTTGTTTAGAGAGCTACATTCTAAGCAGATGCTGTAAAAACTAGATGTACCGCAGAGCGGTACAAAATATGACCGCCGCCCAGTCCAGCACATGTTTTCCACAAAAATAAGTCACGCTGAAAGGCATATATGATTCTAACTATCTCACTGAATTGCATTATGCACACTCAATTCTCACTGGTATCTGCTAGACAACAAGTACCAAAACATGATTAGTTCATAGATTTCACATGCAATATACAACCCCACCCCCATCTTGCCTGTTCATAATTTTGAGAAATTCTTGAATTGTGTGCATGTACATGTTTATGTTTATGTGTGTGTGGGTGGGTGTGTGTGCGTGCATGTGCATGTGCTTGTGTGTTTGCCTGTTTATGTGCCTGTGTGTGTGCATGTGCATGCATGCGTATATATGTCTACTGTGTGAGTATGTGTCATACGTAGGATTACTGTGAATGTTTGTGTGTGCGTGTGTATCTGTTTATGCACATGTGTGCATATGGAATGGGTTTACATGACCCCTGGAGGCAAACATACGCAAAAAATTGGTCATCCTAGGCCCTACGGTTCTCAAGATATTCACAGAAAACTGTGTCTGCCCTACCCTCCTTTCGGGGGGTCCAGTCCAGCGGGGGGGCTACAGATCAAAACGAAAACAGGAGGTTCCATGGTATCCATGTGGGGTTACATGCCCACCAAGTTTCGTGTACCCCGGTCTTACAGTGTCCCGGGAATCCTTGACGGAAATTTGGACATGCTGCGCGGCGGTCATAATAATTTTAGGCGTATACTGGCTCATTTTATGGCAAATCACCTAGATGTCCGCAACGTTTCTATTATTCTCACAACATTGTTACAAATGTATCATGTATACCTCCACACCAAAAATGGCCCAATTCTGAGCTCTGTACCCGAGCCCAATAATTATGAGTTTTCAAGTGTTTTTTGAGTATTTTCCTAAGCAAACATCTTTTGAGGATATTAAAATGATTTAATTGAGAAATTCAACCCAGTAGGTAAAGTCTTCAATAGGCTATCAGCGGTATGAAACTGGGCAAAGACATTTAATTGGCATCATGGCATGATGGCAAATTGAGATCCACTGCCTCACAGAGATCAATTGAACTTGACTGAGTTTGCAGAAAGCACGCAGAAAGAAAGAAGCTCGGATGGGCTTTTGCATCTAATCTGTGGGAGAGACAGGTTGGACAACAAAGGCTGTTTGTGTCCGCAGGGAACTCGTCTTCTTTGCCCTGCAAGGCCCAGATGGACACTGCACTTTTCAAACCAGGTCTTTTCGTGCTGCCAATCTCCTGCAAAGACCACAAAATGCTCTGCTGATGGAGTCCAACATGTCGCAGTCACCCAATCAGGCATCCAGTGCCATCTGGTCAAACTCGTCCATGGGCAATCAGATTCATGACTTAAATTTTCTGCAAACCAAGAATTCCTCAACCACATGAAGAACCATTACCAAAACAAGATCGCAAAATGCAAGAACTGATATCAGATGCTAGAACTGGTCGATATGCTTTGTAGCATAGCTTGCCGTCACAGTTATGTGACCTCTTTTGTTTTTATTTCTTTTGGATTTCACTGTGTTTCTGGGTAGCATGAAAACATCCTCCCACTTACTTTTGATAAGATATCTTGTTCACATGTTCTTAGGGATAGGATCAATCACTGCCAGCATCCACAACATGACTCACCACCACTCCCACAGTCGACTTACTGTCATCTCACCAAGGCACTTAGTCTCTCCACATTCTTGTTAATGCTAAAGTCTTCTTGTAAACAAAGCGCTATATGAGACACACAAGCCATCAAAACACAATTACATGTGGATAACAGCCACTTTCTCCACTAACAGCGTATGTCTTAAAGGGTATTAAAGGGCACTTCTGGCTGCCTGTGAAATTATTCAGCCACTTGCTGTGCTGACGTTTGCTCCACAGGGTCAGCCAGCTCTGAAATTAATAATAATGAGACAGACACTGTCTCAAGGCACTGATGAGGAATAGCATGTGTCTGTCACATGGTTCTGATTAAAGGGGAATTCGACTTAGACTTCTTTAATGTCCATAAAACTTACATAAAATGGAAAATTGTCTTTGACAGTGGCATAAAGACATACAAGAAGCACACACACACACACATCACAGACAACACTATGCACAATAAATAGATAAACATAATATATAGGTAAAAACTATGAAATCAGTCCAGTTTGCTCCAGAGAAGAGTTAAAAGATATAAATAATAATGAGTAGAATACATAAAGTGCCTAACCGCATATACATTTATCTGACTATGGGCAGTTCTTTGTTAAGGATGGTCACGGCTGATGGAATGAATGACCGCTTGTAACCATTCTTCCTTGCCATTGGGACTGCAAGTCTCCGTCCTGATGGCAGCAGCTGGATCTTGATAAACCTGTAATGCCTTTTTTAATAAAATCTGTGAATACAGGTGTGAGAGTTGATGTTGTTTATGTCCAATGATCTTTCCACCCTGGTTGACTATTTGTGCCAGTGTGTTCTTTTGTTTGACCGAAAGGTGCCCATACCATGACACGATGTTGAACGTCAGCACACTCTCGGTCAGTGATTTGTAGACCATGGTCATTGTGCGCTGGCTGGTGTTGAGGCTCCTGATTCAAATTCAGATTACATTATGTGCTTACATAATTGCAAAAGGGTTCTCCAATGTTTTCTCATTTAGCCTCTTAAAATGATATCAGATTCGTAAACAGAATGTGCTTTTGGAACATTGGATGAATGGTTGCTGATAACAGTCGAGAACCTTTTGGCAATTATGTAAGCACATAATGTAATCTGAAAACTGCTGCCCTGATTAAAAAAAACAATGCAACTAATCTCAGCTAGTATTCTGTCAAATGGAGTGGCATGGATATTTCTAAGTGACCCCAAACTTTTGACCAGTAGTGTAGAATCAGGGCGCATTGTGTATTTCAGAGGATAGTACAACAGCCAGAAGGAAAAATTAACCGTATAATGTATTGATGCAGAATCAGGCTTCAAGGAATATCTGACACATATCCGAAATGGATGAATTACAGCATTTCCTCACTAGAGTAAGAGCACAACAGTGCAATAGCTGAGATCTAAACTCCGAGGAACACCCACACACACAAATTAATCCACATGATGAATATCTAAACTTGTAAAAATTAAGATGTCTTGAATATAAAGGTACACTTTTCCAACACTACCAGCAGTCTGTTGGAAACAGAGATGCTGGTGCATAGCATCGAGTCTGCATCGGGAGTCTTATGGCCTTTGGCTATGTTTGACCAGCGGTGATCTGCCTGGGTGGTAGATCACATTGGAACACAGTGTGTTCTGTTGTTGCTCAAGCCATGGCTATCTTCCAAAGCATATCCATTTTTTGTGTAGATCTCAGTTCAATTGAACTGGTTTCTATTGGCTGATAAAACTTCATTCACTGCCAGCATCAGCCATTATCAGCTTTTATTGAATTGTCATTTCTTAATGGTAAACTACCATCAACTGAGGCAGATAATACTTTACCTCATGACTCAATTTATAGAAGTTATTTTATGCATTTGTCTTGGTCACATGACATTTGTGGTGCACTTGCAAGGATTTTAGAACACAATGGCATTAGTGTCTTGACTTGGAACAGACACTATAAAACAAACATTTGAAACTGGACTGTTACTGTAAGATTAATTAAGCAGAAGTTAAATTACTCACATTTTATGACACAAGCGCCAATCAGAGGACAGCAAATTAGTCCATATAACATACTATTTCCTAATTTGTGTCATTTTATATCTCTCATGTGATTTGTATCTGTACCAGTACAAAGAGTTGTACTGTGTGTGTGTGTGTGTGTGTGTGAGTGACGAGTCCCATACTTTCCTCAGTGGACACCATAAAGGTCAAAACTCAGTCAGGTGAAGTAAGGGTTTGCTTGAGTTAAGTTGTGACTTGACATGAGTGGTGCTAAGCTGTGGCTCCAGTGTGTGTGTGTGTGTGTGTGTGTGTGTGACTTGACATGAGTGGTGCTAAGCTGTGGTTCCAGCTCTATGTTCAACCTTGGTTCACTACACCTGACAGATCAATTCAGTTATTGGTCTGGAAGGAAATTCATTTTGCATCACATGGCAGCCAGGTGATCAAAAGTTAAAGTTACAATCTTATCTAATCTAATTCATTAATCCTATCATAGTAAGCCTAAATAGCAAGAGTCAGTCTGTCCATCCATCCATTCGTCTGTCTGTATGCAGGATTACACAAAAAGTACAGACCTTATTTCCATAAAATTTGGTGAAAAGGTATAGCATGATCCAAGGATGCACCCATACCATTTTGGTGAAGATGCAGCTCATGGGCCAAGTGTAGTAAGTTTGTTTAGCTTCTGTTGTGTTATATGGCAGGGTTTGCCCTTCAGCAAGGAAATGCATTTCTTTATGGACAGTCTCCCCTAAAACCTGCATTTGGAGTTCATGAAATAGTGTGTAGGTGTTTAATGAATTAATGCAAACAGTGTAGCATTATCATATCAAACTCATTGTCTAAAGGTGATGTACATGTTATGCTTATTATCATAGTGTTTATGTCAATGTATAAAAGCCAATTACACACTGCTATCTCAAATTTGACTTGCGACCACATCGAGCAAAAGGGCCTTACATCTTCTACATCTTCTGAGCCACCTTGTAGTTTAAAAAAATGTGTTCATAATCTACTCCTGCTAATAGACTATATGAATATTTCATCTACATATCAACTCAGTAGTTTTTCTATTGTGTGTGGCCATGCCGTCCCTCGTATGATAACCCAGGGGCATCATAATTATGTTGCCCAGACTACATGGCCTGTTCCTCATGTAACATTGCGATCCTGTCGACGGAGAGGCAGTTTGAGAACGCCCATATGATAACCCGTGGGACTCATCAGTGCTTATGGAGGGACATAACAACAGTGTGTTGAACCAAGCTGAGCTGAGACAACATCATTGTCTCCTGCGATCCTGTTAATCCAGGGATATGATAATGATGTATAATGATGTCTCCCCTGGGGCCCTATGAAATGCCTGGCAGCCGGGCTATACCGACACTGCAATTGAAGCACTCCATTTGCAGAGCGTAAAAATAGTTTGAGAAGACTGGTCTATTTTTTTTTTTGGATGTAGGCTACGCACTGTTAACACATCTGGTGTAGCCAGTTCCAGTGATGACAGTGGAAGCTAATTGTTGCAGCAGACGCTCCGTGAACGGCACGATTCAGTTACAGTGCGTGCCTGGTATAGCCTGTCTGTGACTCCAGGACACTTCTCTGCATTTCTGCCCACTACAAGAAACAAGCATGCTAGACCCATGGGCCTGATGAACCTGCTTCCTTGGAGATGTCACGACTGCTTACACAAGCTCCACAGCATGCTGGCTCAGGGGAATTATGATATTGTTGACCCAGAGTCATAATGCCCATAATTCACTTAAATCAACACTGTGACCTCGGTCAACATGGTCTGGATGCCCTTTGGGTTATGCATTTGTATAATGGCCCTGGGCATCTCCTGTTATTGCCAATGTTGTACGCTACAAAAGCCTATTAAAGTGGGACTCGCCCCTTGCCTGTGATAGATTGAGAGAGTATGGGGATAGAAATGGGAAATAACCTGTCTAATCCAAGCCTGCCCTTTAATAATGAGCTTTAGGAAGTTAGTTTCCAGGAATACCAATAATTCATTTTACGTCTGAGTTTCTGAGGTGGTCACACTAGCAGTCATATTAAACTAGGTCAGTCTCTACGGAGAGAATATTTATTTTGCAGATGCATCCTGTGAACCACAAGGAATGGATTAACGGTGCTCTTTGTCTATATGCAAAAATAAAAATAAATGCTGAAATGGTGTACATGCTGAGAAAGTGAACTAGAATCCTGGGAGAGAGGTGGGGGATTGGCAGTTAGCACTCAGCGGCTGGAATTGAGCACTACTTAAGTGGGCCGAATAAACACAATTTTCTCCCCACTCCTGTCTCCATGATTATGACCCACCTTTACTTCTTCAGTAATTCTTTCTCATCACCATGTCTCCTACTGCACACACACAGGTAATACGCAGCACAGAAATCAATTTCTAAAATGTATTAATTGACACTTTGAGGCACTGCAATGCAACACCAGTGCCAATATAAGCCAAGTTAAATCAAGTTTGATTTCAGATGAGTTGTAAAGCAGAATAACATGTTTCACTCTAACACCAACAGTGGTGGAGAACGTGAATAGCCTATACAGTTGTGAGACCAAGATCCTCCTTAGTAGTCACAGTAAATCATGGTAATTAGCTTCAGTTGTTGAGTGTGCAGGTTTTGGAGTGTAGAATTAATGACCACAATTGACAGGAGAATCAAACACATGTACTTTTTTTTAAGTGGTTGAAGGAATTAATTATATTCATACTTAAATCCAAGAACCTTCATCAACAATCTGACTATTATGAAAACTAATGAACCAACATGTTTCAGTCCACAGAACAGATCCAAATTATTATTGTACATGCTATCTTTTTTTTAGACTTCCTTCTGCAGAGAACTCTTGCCTAAACTGATGCATATGCAACTCATGTCTCGGCACGTGTGTTGTAAAATTGGGTGCACTGTACTGCTCCACAGCCATGAGAAAAATGGTGCCATGTTTCAGCAGGCTCCCCATATCACTTAGGGGAGTGTGGACTTGATGCAGCTCTGCTGAGAACACTGAGAAGGACTCAGGGGAAAAAAACGCGTCATCTCTTCATTCACTTTTATTCTACAAACAGTACACATGGAGATGTTAACAAATGTTTTTTTCCTTTCAGTATATTCCACATCATTGCAACAGGTTACAAGGATGGAAATGGCTGAAGTTCTACTTATAGTTATGTCTGTATAACAAAGACCACACACATTTGCCTGTTCAAACAATTGCGATTCTCAGCTTTTGGTTTGAGTTTAAAGTCTATATTCTCTATTTTAACTTTGTGTATGGAAATAGTCCTATGAAAGACCTGTGGACAAAAGTTCTATGAAATGCTTCAGTAAATACAACAAGAGCATCAACTGTGAACGCCTACTGAACAGACAAATCGTAAAACAAATCTGAGGAGAGGGAACCAAAGAGAGAACCCAAGGGTCAGATTTGGAGCTGATGTGGTGAATTCACTGCATCTCAATGACCCATGAGGTGCTGAGGAACAGCCTATAAATGCTGAGCACTGTGCAGCCTGAACGTGAAAGAAAGGAAGAAAGAGAAAAGAGATGATGAAAACAAGAAAGACAGAAAGAATTGAATAGATAAAAGAAAGACACTGTGAGGAAGATACGTTCTATAGACCCTTTCATCAATAAAAACAAAAACAATGCTTGAACATTCTATTTGGGCCCCAATCTACTTCTTCTACATTAAGATAACATATGGAATGTTAAAAAGGAAGTCTTGTGGGGCCAACTATGATGCTGATAATGGAACTCTCTTGAAAGGGTCCATAGAGCTCCAACCAGAGTAAGATTTGTTGGCGAACCTCTTAACAGTCTTTGGAAGGCAAGGTGGTTTTAATCCTGGAGAAATGAAAGACTTGCCTTATCAAAATGTTTTTCTCAAACTTAAATTGGGTTGGATATTAAAATGCCAAGCAAGAACAAAAACATTAGAGAGCTGTGGTAGATATATTGTCAATTTTAATTTCTCCAAGTTCTCCTCAGTCAGAATTTACGGCTCATTTGAAAGTATGTTTATGTATTTATACACACACAAGTCATCAGAAAGCCATGCACTCTGCTTCCCCTGTGCACTCATAAATACTGCACTCTCAGATCACAGAAAAAAAACAGAGGCTACTTCTGAAGGTGGGAGAGGTTACCTTTGATGTTGAACAGACATCAAAGTCTTAGGAAGACTTACGTGAATTGAAACCGAAAGATGAAAAGCTAATCAGTTGTGTGTGTGTGTGTGTGTAAGCTACACAGGAAGAGTAAATATGTCCTTACACAGGAAGAGTAAATATGTGTATTTTTTATTCACAGATGTCATTGTTATCTGATGAACAATAGCAATGGAAAAACAGTGATGCTTTCCCACCATTTATTTTGCTGGCTGTCAGAATTCCATCTCAATTCTGCAGGATTTAGACCGCAACGGGAAAAGACTCCTGTTTGGAGCCTAATCAGTCCGGCACATTCAATCTCTGGCTAAGGGAACGGTAGAGAAAAAAGGCGCTTTATGGCTGTGATAACTGATGAACTGTGGAGCAAAATCGCATTGATTTGTTTGGACTGCAGATTGAGTTTACCGAGTGTCATTAAATCAACCATGCAGATCACTGCACCTCTTCACCCCTCCCTCCCCCCCCCAGTTTCCCCTGGACTCCCTGTGCGATGACACTCTGTTCCACTGGCACGCCATATCTCATGCTGACACGACTCTGTGAGCATGGGACATCACTGAGCGCGCTCGGAGCTGTGCTGCAGTGCACCCTCATTCCTCTCTCCCTACCAGTCAGGAATGCCAAGATGTCATTACAGTCTGTGGCGCTGGAAATCATCTCACAAATCTATATCCAGAGTGAGATAACACACTGTAAAAGAGAGAGAGAGAGAGAGAGAGAGATAGGGTGTGTGGAATTTGCAGAGCAGATACATCATTCAGAATGGATTAGTGTGCAGCATCAGCACCGAAGACACTCTGATTTGTGTGTGTGTGTGTGTTTGTCTGTGTGTGTGCTCATGTGCGGTATGTCGTTCAGGGAAATCCAGTTATTTTCCAGTCCTTGGATTTACAGCTCATTCTATTGTGACATGCCGTCTGCTAAACCAGGAAACAGTTGTCTTCCTTTTACATTTGTCCTTTTTATGATGTTCACAGTGCACACACACAGCCACAGACATAGCCACACACATACACACACACTTCATTATAGCTGAGAGACTTCACGCTTCCTCTCTGAAGGCCAATACACAGGCGTTCTCAAAGACTCTGAGCACAACAGACGCTGCAAATCAAACATTTGGATGGGACACTGTCAAGAGGGAGCAGAACCTTTGTTACCAGAACCACTGAAGGAATAGTGTTTTCAGTTTAGCAGACGAGTACAATGACAGCTATTTTTACAAGTGCAGTACAATTTTGGTAAAATACACCCAAGAACAATGGCAGCATAGTCGGAGTTCATGCTACTGGTCCCAGACAACATGGCTTTTTATGTAGTTAAGATAATGGGATATTTGTCACCGATGGCTTTTTGCTCTAAGGAAGATGTCAGCTTCTAAAATACTGCTTTTAGAAAGTCACTACCTAACCAGTAGGCTGATTAAAGGCCCATTCACACCAAAAACGATAACGATAACTATAAATAAATATAGTTCTCGTTAATATGAATGACGACGTTCACACATAAACTATAACGATAACGACATGAAGAATGATATCGTTGGGGATCACTTTCAGAGCGATTTTCACAACGATAAAATGCTAATAGCCAATCAGAACCCATCGAATTTTAGCCCTCACATTTATTAACACAATGAGAGACTTTGTTTATCGTTGTTCAGTGTGAACGCTTTTATCGTTATGGTTATAGTTATAGTTATAGTTATCGTTGTCGTTCTTGGTGTGAATGGGCCTTTATTCACGACTCTCAACCATGACGACATGACGAGAGCTACACTCCATCATTGTGTTTTTTTCTGCTCGGATTTACTCTTTAATTCACGCATAACACAAACACAACACGCACTTGATTGCGTATCAGCTCCTTGGTCGCAGAGGTGAGACTACCACAGAAGGCTTTGCAGGCAGTGCGTTTGTTATTGTGCTTAAAATATTTCTGCCATGAAATGACATGAAGCTTGGAAACCTGAGAACAGAATTGCGCTATACCTTTATATCACACCAATTCCCCCTGGGATCAATATATCTCATTTCCTCATGAACTATAAATACGGTTTATTTATTTGTTCAATATAAGGAACAAACACCTCTGTGCCAGTGCAGCACAATTCTTTGATGCATGTGAAGTCTGTCTCCATGAGAAGACTTGAAGTACACATGATCTATGGCAAAATAAAAATGAACACACATACATAAATACACGTACTGTATATGTATGTGTCAAATGAATGCCGAACTGACATTTACAATAGGCTTATATGTCCATACACAGACCTGAACCATATGAAATATATATTTTCAAAGTGTGAAGCAGAGCTGTGTTATTGGGGTTGTGATGCTGTGAAACTTGAAACTGCAGCAGACTGAAACATGTATGTATAGAGGCAGGGGGACCACTGGAGGGGGGGGGGTTGTTGGATAATTCTAAGACAGTGGGACCCCCCCGCCCCCCCAGAATTAATGTCTGTCATAGGGCCCAAATTATCTAGCAGCGCCCCTGCATAGAGGACTGGTCTATTTTTCTTTTTAAAGTGTGCACCTAGTGTGGCCAGTTCCACTGATTATAGCTGAAGCTACTTGGTGCAGCATACACAGCGCGAGCAGAATACTTCAGTTGTGCACGAGGTGATGCCCAGATGTTTTGAACTGGAGTGAAACATCAACCTTTTTGTCAGCACAGATTTAGAATGAGCTCATAATACCTCCATGACACAGGCAGAGGCATTCCATTTGGTTGAGATTAGCGGAACACACAGTAACTTGTTTTTATTATATTGTATTATTATTATATTAGGCATTTAACTGATGCTCTTAGAGTGACTTATATTTACAGGCGCGTGTGTGTGTGTGATTTCATGTGTGTGTGTGTGTGTGTTAGTGTGTGATTTTATTTGTGTATGTGTATGTCTGTGAGTGTGTGTCCAGGGGTTAAAGTGTGTGTGTGTTGTGTGTGTGTGTGTGTGTGTGTGGGGGGGGGGGACGCAGTTCCCCCACCTCAGATAAATTAATAATAAATATATTCTTTCATGCCAACGATATAGCGTGATGATATTGTTAAAATAAATGGTGCGTTAATTTTCCGTGTGTACAGAGGTGACCAAGAAGCTAGCAATTCTTGTCCAAAAAGTATTGCTACACCTCGATACTCAATATGTTGTCCAACGGTGAGTCATTTTTCCCCATTGCATCGACACTGGATTTTTGGGTTCCCCCACCTGCCAAATCCCACTTTAACCGCTGTTTACAGGTACTGTTAGCAAGCCTGGATGACATCACATTTGTTGTAAGTAAGTATATACTCTTTTTGATCCCGTGAGGGAAATTTGGTCTCTGCATTTATCCCAACCCTAGGTTCAAACCGGCAACCCTCCGGTTCCAAGTCCAAAGCGCTAACCAGTAGGCCACGGCTGCCCCAACGAGAGAACAAGAGAACGCCACAGTGCTAACTCACCCCTCCCCGCCCCACACTCCACTTCCTTTTCACCAAACATGCTTGCTCATCATCTTTTGTTTCCCATTCAGGGAGTCAGGGCTGTGTGCAAAGAGTGCTCAGGAATGGATTGTAATACTGTAATATACTCATACTAAATGTGACAAAAAGTGTCATATTGGTTTAGAAATCGCATAGAACTGCTTACGGTACCTTTCCGTAGCTGTAGGTCAGAGTCACCCTTTTGTAGCTCAATACACATGTCTTGTTCAGGGGCACAATGGTGATGGCTTCATGGCTCAAGCTTTCAACCACTTCTACTTGGAAGGGCCAGATGCCTAACCACTAGACCATGTCTTTATGTCTTTATAAGTATCCCTTTCCCTCATGTTGAGTCCTTTCAACTATATCTCTTTTGAAGTATATTTTATCATGAGTGAAAGCTTGACTCAACGTGCGTGAAACAGTAATCAATAGATCAAGACATGTACACATTACAAGATGTGCCTGGCTTGCACAGTGACATGAAACTGTCTTGCCAACAGTAGAAAGGAAAATAAAATAAAAAATCAAATAAATACTCAAGCAGCTTCCAAGTACTGATCAAAGGAACATTGCTTTGCTTTGTTTTATCATGAAACAAAACGACAGAATTTTAATTGCATTATTATTGATCATGTCTTACACACTCACACACAGCAAACCCGTGGACAGTTTGATCTGAAAACAATGGAATAAAGTGTAATCAAAGCCGGCTCCCCAACCACTGCAGATCAAACAGAGCATTTAGCGCCTCGCGATGCCCTCCAGAGACGCCATTTTGGCTCGCACACGGCGAAGAAAGAGGCCCCCTCCCCTCTCCCAGTTCAACTCACGAGCTCACGAGCCAGTGCCTTCATACCAGGCCCCCTCCCTTCTCCTGTCCAAAAACGCAATCCGACAGCTGGGGTTGAGCATGAATATTCAAAACAGCAGTGCGTCCATTTGCTGTGCAAATGCTGTGCATGCTATTATATAACCACTGTTGGGTTTTTAATGTTCTTGTTGTTGTTGGGAATGTACAACACGGCCATTCTCCAAACAAGCACCACAGAATAAAACCCCATTACAGTAAGTATGTATTTTCAGAGCATTTTGTACTTTGATGAAATTCAAGTAGCCTCCTTTGGCTGTGTTGGTCCCGGGCTGGTTACGCTGTTCTTGATGCCTTGAGCCAAAGGCTTGTTCCTCATATTCCAGAGACTAGCAGTGCCAAGGACGATCTCACATTTCTCTGACACGCTCATCAATACCATGGTGGACTCATTCTCTCGTTACTGTAAAGCCCTCCACAAAGCCAAAAGTTTAGTCAAGGGAGGTGTTTCATTTCCTCTGATTATCACTCGTTCATTTCCTGTCAGTCCAGCCGTGGCCAGGAGATCACGAGGGCATTATGAGTTGGAGATGTCTGGGTGGTGGGATGTTTGACAGACAAGTAGTGGAAGATGAGACAGTGCCCAGGATGAGAGAGTGTGTGTGTGTGTGTGTGTGTGTGTGTGTGTGTGTGTGTGTAAGAGAGAGAAAGAGTGTGTGTGTGTGTGAGAGAGAGAGAGAGTGTGTGTGTGAGAGAGAGTGTGTGTGTGAGTGTTTGTATGTGTGTGTGTGAGCAAGAGTGTGTGTGTGTGTGTGTGTGTGTGTGTTTGCGCATGCTGGGTGTAGAGCGAGAGAGCTGCAGCACCCCTGGCCCTGTCAGTCAGCCCCTGCAGGGCTGTTTCTCCTCCCCCATCTCCCCCCTCTCTCCCCTCCACACCTGGGTGACCCTCGCCCGTCCCGGCTCATCCATCACAGCGCTCGCTGCGTGTCAACGCCAGCCTGGCTACAAGGGGGTGGTCGCCGTAACAACGCAGGTGTCATGTTTCTGCGCTGCCAAAGCATCGGCGGGGTCTTGTTGTCGATAGTGGGAGTATCCCACAATCTACAGAGTAGATTGAGTTTTTCATTTATTATTATTGTTTTGGCAGTGCTGCCAGGAGAGGAGCAAGACATTACTGACTCCGCAATACTCATCTTCGACTTTTCTCATAAACCAGTTGTATGACATACAGTACCATATCAGTGTGTGTACAGGGTCTGCCAATATCTTGGGGGTTTTACTTTGAATGTTTCCTAAAAGAATTAAAAAAGATCACAATGAGTATTTTGTAACAAATAGTGGGGCTAGCCACCTTTCAATGAACCCTTATGAGTAACAGATTGTAGACCACCATATTATTATAGATACACAGAGGGTTCTGTAAAGTGCTACTGTGATAAATGCCTTTTGACTAGCCAAATAAGAGTCACTTCTACACAATGTCTGTTGACAGTCTGAAACCTAATTAGCTTCCAATAAGTTTTTTTTATCTTCTTTCCTTAAACTGGATCAATAAGCTGTCTACTGTAATGGCAAATTGTGTATTAAAAAATAACTGATAAGTTAATGTGTCTCAAACTTGTTGACAAGCCTGTACCCAATGATTTGGCATGCTGTAATCACTGGAAAAGATAAACAGATGGATCAGAGCCTTCTGTTGAATGCCCCGGCCCTCAATAGGCACTCTCACTGCTTGGCTACTGGGGAAATGCCATTGGGGATTTTTATTTCTTCTATTAAAATACATCATTATATCCTGGCCTTCTGCCATCCAATTTTCAGCGTCCCAGCGGCAACACACAATAAGTCAATACTGTAAAGCAGCTGGCTTATCTAAATCCCTTTCCCCAATGTGAGCCATCTCTGTCTTGCAATTCGCAGGAAGGGTTTACATTTCCTTGAGAGTCATATAGCCCATTGATTACAGCTTTGATCAGAAAATCCTCCTCCAGCATGAAACTCATTTTATGCACAAGCACTACTCAAACTTGCTGTTTGTACAAGAGGTGAAACATTTAAAAATCTGTGTTTTTCTCCCCCTTTGCCCAGGGAAACGTCATGCTGCATTTTGAGAGTCAGGCAGCCATGCAGGCTGCAGTACACACACACACACAGCAGAAGTTTTTGTAATTGTGCAATGATGTCATCTTGAAGGCGGGGCTATTAAAGTTTAAGTTAACTGGTATTTAACAGACGTGGACATGCAAAGGCAAGTTCAGGAATCAGACCCAGACCGACCAGTTGTCCAGGCAGTGGAGTGGTAGAGGCAGTGCCACTCCACCACTTCACCTACATGATACGGGTGGTCATTGAGTCAGTAATAGTCCTGAGTGTCAACATGACAGCTGTGACACTCTGGTTTAAATGGGTATGTAAGAATTAGGAAATGTGGTGGACATTACTACCCCCAAACCACCCTGTTCATATAATTTGACTGCTTTTTCTGCATTTATAGCATGTCAAGCTAATGCTGGCTAGTTACTGTAATCACACAGACCAATGAGATAAGATGAGGTAACTGTGGACAGTGGTAAGAGCGTGATGGTCGCTTCACTGATCTTCCAGTTGGGAAATCTCTTTTTCCTGATGAGAAATATTGGTATTAATAATAGCTAACATAAGTATAACTCATTGACAGAAAAACAATGTTGTAGTTGCCCCTGGAAAACTTGAGTTTTCATCATTCACCTATGATTCAATTTTACCTTCCCACAAAGTTTCTAACGATAAAACAAAACAAAATCTAAAAAAATATGAGAGCTGCAGAAATTGCTCTGTAAATCAGTTGTACTTCTCCAAAACAAAAGCAAAAAACAGCCTCATGTTTAGAAGAAAAAAGTTACCCGTTTATAATGACTTTCTCTCTGTCTGTCTCCCTTTTATCTCTCCTTCCCCTTCTCTCAAACAGAGACACACTAACACACCAGAAGTTGGTGAAACTAAATTAAAAAATATAGAATTCTATACACCACACAGCTCTATGAGGTTAGCCAGAAGTGGTTTATGGTCAGAAAATGGCATTACAGCTTTGAGGTTATCACCTACTCCTAACCCTGGGGCCATATCACTGTAAGCGTCCGCCAATTTCCCGCTGCATTGGGGGAATCCTCTTCCTGCACGGATGTAATGAGCGCAAAACCACTGGACCGGTGAAGCTTGAAGGGCTGAACTCCGATCTGGCCCACCAGCTTTTGACCAGCTTCTTCTCATTTCCAATTCCTTCACCAGCAAATCCAATTAGACTGCCAATAGCCAAGGATCTGCAAGGACAGAGTTTAAATGTACATCCCTCAAAACCTATGGTGAATGTTGACTGGTTTCTAATGAAAGGTTTATGACATTTATGAGAAAATATTTTTTTTTGGCCTCTGGACTTTCCTTTTCCATCTCTTCTTCCCATTAAGGGCTTAGAGTATAATTATCTTCTTAGAACAGAATCAGATCTGAATCAGTGTTGTACACAAATCTACCTTAAAGAAACACAGAAAGTTTTTACTGGAAGTAAGGGGCCATCATAACCTAAACCAACAGAACAAAACACCTTTGTGATTTTGTATGTAAGTAACTCTCTGAACTGAGTTAAAGGATTCAGAAATTAAGTCAATAGCATCATCAAGCTTGCAGCAGTGAGGCAGCCCATACTTGTGTGTAACACAGAGAAATCTTACTGGGCCTGTGTGCCCAATCAAACTTTACTGTATCTATACTAGCGACCCGCATTCAGCTAAATCATGATAATGAAGTTGGTGTCTTGGGTTTTGCTAGGAGTGAATAGCAATGACTTACGAAATGCTCACAGATCCTGCTGTTGTTGTTAGAAAGCTATTAATCCTGGTTTGCCCCTTTTTTCTGTTTTTGTTGTTGTTGCAATTTTTAGTTGACGATTCCGGGGACCCTGGCACACTGTGGCACATGAAACTTGGTGGTACTAAGTGGTACATCTAGTAATACAGTAATTTACGGTGTATTAGCTGCATTGTGTATAAACCGCAGGACAGTGTTTTATGCTTTTTGAAAAAAAAAAACAAAAAAAAAAACATATTAATACCATATTAACTGCCCCCGTGAATTAACCTCATAGCTGAAGACATTTTGCAAAATCAATTTATAAACTGCAGCTAATATCTGGGAAATTAACGGTAAATCAAATGTAGATGGGTATGTAGCTAGAAATTCTAATTGTAAGAGGGTAGGCAGAGCTTGCCCCCGATATACATTGTGTCTGTATTTGTTGTTAACCGTCTGACATGACAGAGAGCACACAGAGGTTTCCGTGTCAGAGTGGATGCCTGTGGATGACCAGTGTGGCAGCTGTGGGTCAGATAAGCAGGGTTGGATGTTGGAGGAGGAAACTGCTGAAATGAGAAACGATATCTGTCAGAGGGCTCTCTGCTGTGATAAGGAGTTCATCGTTAGGCCATTTTGAGGCTTTTTTTTTTGCTATTGCTGTCAGCTCTTGATGGACAGGTATGTCGCTTCACCTGAGGGGGATTTCTGCTGTTTGTCCCCTCACAGAGAACATTCTATTTCCACTGGCCTAATCCGGGTGACGACATGAAAAGGCTTTTAAATGACTTGTAGAAGCAGATATTCTATACTGCCACAATGCTGTCAGGGAAGAGTAATGTTTTTAGAGATTACAGGTTGGGGGATTGTGTGATTGTGATTGCGCAGCATCTCACCCAGAGAGAAATGAAAGATAGATTTGGCCATACACAATCAAAGTGAGGGGGTGGGGGAGGGTTCAGTGGGGGCTTCCATGGAATTACATTCACATTGATAGTCCACACAAAACACACCCAGGTCTGTCTGCGTGTCTGTGGTCGTTGCTGTGTGTGCTAACCCTTCCCCATGTTGAATCATGAAGGCGGCTGAAGGCGACACCAGAGAGACGCTCTGTGCACAAATAGCTGCTGAAATCCCCCAACAGCCCCGGAGGGAACAGGCACAGGCGAGAGAGAGAGAGAGAGAGGGAAAGGAGAGAGTGAGAGAGAGAGAGAGAGAGAGAGAGGGAGAGAGAGAGAGAGAAAGAGGGAAAGGAGAGAGAGTGAGAGAGAGAGAGAGAGAGAGTGAGAGAGAGAGAGCAGAAAATAAAGAAACTCCATCATTTCACCTTGAATGCGTTCCATCAGGCTCTGCTTATCCCCACGCCGGCTGCCTTCTCCGCTCCGAGCCGACGGGGTCACCTGTCACTCGGGGGACGGCGTCGGCGTCAGCCGCGCAGCCAGTGCCCACTGAAGCCTGACGATCTGTCGGAGGGGCAGAGGCTTCTAAGGGGAAAACAAGACCTCCGCTTCATGGCATCCGGCAAACTACAGGAGACCAACTTCTGGACTGAATGGAACGTGTAGGAACGTGATGAAAGAATCAACATGCTGGCATATTCACGTGGACAACTGGAGACCTGGAACACATGGGAGAGAGAGGAAGACAGTGGAACTGAGAGAAAACATACAATTGTCCTTTTAAAACGGACCAAAAACACACAATGGACAATCTCATACCAAACAAGCAACAAAATGGAACAGATGAGGATCGAAGAAAATAGCGCTTACCTGCAATTGCGATGCTGAAGGGTCATTTTATCTATATGCTCACACATAGACTGGTCAGGATAAATTTGAATGGGGATGTATCACGCCGACGCCTACATAACAGACTGAACATTGCACACAGGAATATATAATTTGATCTTCTCAATTGTTTCTGAACCCCCCCCCCCCATAAATAATGCAGATGTAGGCCTACTACACAGTCTTTGACAAAGGGCTTTTGTGTACGTTCTTTAAACACACAGAATGATTCTTGAACCTTGGCTTTTCCACATGCTAAACAAGGGTCCTACGAGGAGAAGATGGTGAGATATCTCTAAAAAGAATGATGAAAAGTGAACATGTACCGATAACTCTCTGTAGACTTTGACTGCAGTTACTCAATGCTATGTTTATTACACTGTAATGATCAGTATATAACTATGCTACAGACTTAATGTAAACCTAGGCCATGAATGAGAATTAGAATGAGAGATGCACATTCTTACAGATTAAAAAATAGTTTTCAGATGAACGAAACCATTAAAATACTGTTTAATAGTTGGCTGCTATTATATTTACATTTATTACACAGCTCTTCAGAGTGCTGCAGAAAGTTCCATTCACATGAATGGGCCTTCCCAACGTTCGGGCCTATGTTAAATCTATATAAATCACCGGCAAAGTATATAAATCACCGCTGTCAATGGCAATGGGTTGATTAACGTCTTTCATATCCCTCCGCAAGAATTCCGTTCGCTTATTGCAGACATGTCAAAGTCAAGGCCCATGAATTATCTACGGCCCCGGGATGATATTTGATTAGTATTAGAACCGCCGGCTGCTGTTTTGCACGCACCAATACTCCATTTCCCACCATGCAACGGTAGCCCACGAACTCACTGCGGCGCCGCAAGTGGGCCTCGGCTTCATTATTCATCAGTATTCAGTCAGGGCAGATGTCAACTTTCAGCTACTCCCCAGTGTTGTGCCTGAACACGTTCATTGAACGAAAGTTCATGAACTCGTTCATATTTTGAGCGAACGTGAACTGAACGTACTGTATTAGCCTACTACTGCCTGATGAACGTTACTGTGAACTCGTTCATTCTGGTGTCTGTGAACAGCACGCTCTTTCAGTTTAACTTCGTTGAATAGGGTGTCAGATTTCTACAGAGCCTTCCACGCGAAAACCCGGCTAAAACACACCGTAAAAAGGCCTTAATATGGCAGCATGCAGGTCACCATTTGTCAAACTATGGGCCACGGTCCGCAATGTGGACAATGGTCTGCAGAGTGAAATTATTCCTGGGCCATCGTCTGATAATTTGCTGCGCAATTGATCAAGGAGCCGCGGACAGAAAAAGAAAAAAAACATTTCTGTAGGAAAGTAGGAAACACTTGTTTGGTGTCATCAAACATAGAGGCATAGAATTAAGTCGTGGTATGGGCGTTTATTCAATGCATGCGTGTGCACGTTGGTAGCAAAGCTAAGCTTCAACCTATTGGAAGGCTATTTAATTATGAAACGACATTTAATAGAACGACGTGGATTTATGCAACTTCCATAAAAAACAGAGCACAGACTATATAAAACACTGTTTGGCATTAAGTATTAAAGTCAGCCAAAAGCTATTAATTAGTCTTAGTTAAAGATAGTTAAAGATCTCCAGATCAGTGAATTACGCATGATCTGATCCGCCATTTACCATTTACAAAAGCTGGTGTAGCAGGTAGACCTTCTCTGCCTGCTATTTCCCCATAGCACCTGCAAGTACTAATGAAGGGGGCGGGGCATAGGCATTTGATCAATCTGGCACCAGTGGAGTGCTACTTAAGAGGGGCAGCAGCCAGTAGTAATGTAGACTCCACTGGTGTAGCCCCTGTCTGCTACCGTCAGGTATGCTGTCTCCCCCTAAACATTTGTGGTTTTATGTTATGTATATTGTGGTGTGTTCTTTGTTTAATCTTCTGTGTTCTGTTCTTTTAGGCAGCACAGTCATGCTGATGGGGAACATGAGTCGTGCTGCTGTCTTGTCTTGGTTTTGCTTTGGTTATTTTATGTTTGGTTTTTGTGTTGCCTGTCTTGTCCTTCTGTTTGTAACTTTTTTATGTTTATTTAGTAGGGAGGTGGCTCTGAGGGGGGCTACTCTAAGCATACGTGTGGTTTTGTGTATTGCTTATCGCTTTGCAGTGTGCCTTTGCTGTGTAATAGGTGAGCTTTTCTTAATGCTTGCATGTAAAATATTTGTGTGGACCTCCATAGTTGCCACCCTCAGATCCCCACTGCCCAACCCTTTGTCTTAATAAATATTGTTTTTTTCTGGAATTCATGTCTCCACCGTGTAGTTACGAACCTGAAAGCGGTACAAGCTCTTAAAGATTCCCTGACGCTTTAGGCTTTAGGGTGGCGTAGTCAGGCTACTGTGATTGGCCCCTTGGCCCTTCCTATGTATCACCTTGTTACACTGGTATTGTGTTTCCTGAATCCTTACATTCAGGCAAATTAAATGTAATTAGCATATAAATATTCTATCAGTGTATGATGCTTGCATGAGGGAAACATCCCAAAACAACGGCACCCATATAACTGCTGTTGTTTTAAGAAGTATTTCTCATGCAACAATGGAAAAACAATGAAACTATTGTAGGCCTAATTATATTTTACATTAGTAAAGCAGTACTCTGATGTGCATGTTTTCACAAACTTTTGTGAACAATCTTAGCACTTTAAACATTGACTGTTTTGAAGTGCATGTATAGCAATATAGTACAAAAATAATAATAATTGTGATATCATTATGATAATTTGATGGGGGGTGGGAGGAGGGGGTGGGTTAATGTAGATGGGCCCTATGACCCCAAAGTATGCCTTGACTGGGCCTCAGGTCAAAGAAGTTTGCGAAAGGCTGATGTAGACGACAAAGCAGCAAGGAGGCATCGTATGATCATTTAAACAAGTTTTATGACAAGGTCAGTGAGGATGGGAAAAATCGTACATTTCTGTGCAACTTTGCCCGCACTTCAGTCAGTCATTATTCATTTAATCATTAAATAAAATACAGTACACGTCTTGGTTCAATAGGTTATGTGCAGTCATTTTTAATATGTTTTAATAAACATTGAACCAGTCCGGCCCTCGGCTTGTAGCAAATTAGTTTTTTTGGCCCTCTAATGTATTTGACTTTGACATCCCTGGCTTATTGCAATGGAATTTCATTGAAAGGGAAAGTAAGCTAGTAAGACGTTGCCACGCAACACCTGAAACTGTCAAGTCAAAGATTCTATAGTTAACTTTATCAACCGTCTCTGGTCAAGTTCTATCTGTGTGGCGAACTATTTATTTTGTCAGCGGAAGACACAAAACGGTACCAAAATCATTTTTAAAGATTCATTGTGTTAGGTTTTTTTTCTCGTTTTGGCAAGTAGCCGTGCAATAAGCGGGATAATGTATTGTCCGCCGGTAATTTTTAGAAAATAAGTCCCTTCAGGTCGAAGCAAAACCCCTCCGCTGCGTGTCGGGGTTCTGTTCTCCCTGTCGGGACTTATTTTCTGATAATTACCGGCGGACAATACATTATCCCTTACGTATTCATTTAGCAGACGCTTTGTTTCCAAACCAAATTACATATGTATATATATTACATTACAAGGGCATTGTTACATTGTCCCCGGAGCAATTTGGGGTTAAATGCCTTGCTCAAGGGCTTAACGGTGAAACCCGGGAATATAACCCACAACTTTTCTAGCTACTGCATGCTAGCCCAGCTCCTTAGCCAATACACTACCACTGCATGTCTCATTAATCATGAGAACATCTCAAGGAATTATACTCATATAATAATTTCATTACAGAATGCATACATATAGGGCCCTAATGTAAATGCCAGGCAAAATATCAGGTAAAGGAACAAAAATGAATTAAAGGTAAATTAATACCGTGACACCATGAAACCATAAGCAAGTGCAAACATTGGAGGATCTGTACAATTCTCCCACATACCATGACAGCTTTAATTCATGTGCGCGAGACACTCCACTCATCGCTTGACTTTGCCATTTGCCAGTCATTGAAATTACGACCAATAGTCTTTGTCTTTTCTATTCAGCCAGTTTGTATAACAGATGCACTGTGATGCTCTTCAAGGAAACTACAAGCTGTTCTGATAAAGTCACAATGTCCTCCACATTTGGCCCTTGTCTCGAGCATATTGAGAGAGCAATAAAAGTGATCTGAATGAATTGCCAGTGATAAAACGGCCAGAATGAGAGAGGCTCCAAGTGAAACACGATCGGCACTCTGCGCAACACTGTAAAAACAGAGTAAACATCAGAATGACTAAGTGGTGATCAGAGTGGTGGATTTCTGAGTGTGATTTCTGCTCTGGGGACAAATGATTAATTTCTCTCCTCCTCACCCCACCACACACACACATACACTCAGCAAGGCCCGGAGTGGTGCCAAAGATGAATGGCTCCAATAGGAGACCTCAGCTGCTGCGCAGCGAAGTGTGGCTCGGTCTTAAGTTCATCATTATGCAGATTACTCTGAGTTAGGGGCGCCTCTGTTTTTGGAAATTTAATTTCACATTCCCCCAGCTTAATCTTCGGGAGGTCCATTATATGCGGCTAAAGACTGATGATATCAGTGCAATCAACCTATCAATAAATCTTTTCAACTCAAGGCCGTCAGCGATATTTTATGCCTCTCATCAGCTTGGTCCTATTGTATTAACAGCTCTCCTCAAACTGAATTAAAGCTGAGTGAGCCTGGTAGAATTTATCATTACAGTACTCAAAGTGATTCCCTCTCCTAACTGAACATTCCCTGGAAATTGACAAAAAATCTCTCCAGCTGCAGGTACAGTAAGTCAATACTGTTGTATATGGCAGAATCTCTTGATTTGTATCTAGAAACATTGGATATTGTTCATTTTGAGAGAATTATTTGACACAAGAACAATCAGTAGGGCTTGTGACGTTCTAACATCAAACATTTAACATGACCTCTTTGTCACAACAAAACGGCATGTTTGGTTATTAAAAGATTCCCCTTTCATATAGAGTAAATAATATGCTTTCCACTAAGTCATTCCAAACCTCAGGACAGAGGCCCCAGTCCATACAACAGTGCAAACAAACCCACTTGTTCCGCTTGGGTGAAGGGTGGAATAAAAATACAGGACAAAATATTATAGATATGCAAACTTGAGGTCCAAAATATGAAAACAACTCACAATGCTGAATATTTTATTGAGACAGAGGGATTTGCAATTCAGATTTTTTATCATGGGAGCACAGTGAATACCACTATGCTGGACATAAAAATGCATACAATTAAATTATTTACTCACATTTTTAAGATAAAAGCAATATTCATGACTTTAGCTTTTTTTGTGAATTAGAATAGACTCTGAATGAGTGTGAACATGTGTTTTCTTTGTGAAGGTTGCTGAAAGAGAGAGAGAGAGAGAGAGACAGAGCAAGAGAGTGTGTGTGTGAGAGAGAGAGAGAGACAGAGCAAGAGAGTGTGAGAGAGAGAGAGAGAGAGATCACTCTAGATTTTAGTGTGTGGAAATGATGAAGACTGGAGGAAAGGTTGAAGCATTTTCCTAGTTTGTTGTTTTTCGGATTCAAATGAGAATGCCCACTTGTTGGTTACACAATCCCATCACTGACGATGAACTGAACTGTGGATATTTTTATTAATTACGAGGCATTAGCATGCATTTCCATACATTACTGCGAGCTGCCGTTTGACATGGGAGGGCGAGTGTGGGGGTGGGAACATTGACGACAGGCAACACATGCTTTGCTGCCAAGTTGTGTTGCTCCATCAGTACCATAGTACCATAGTGAGTCACAGGACCAGTCAGTAAACACTCTTCACTCCACAAATACATTAGGAGATGCTTTGGAGGACCAGGAAATGAGAACACCATGGAATTGGATAAGTGGTGCTGTGCCGTGCCGTTGCCCAGGCATCACAAGTCACCCCTCCTTTCTGTTGGACATAAGAAGTTTTGCATTAACGATAATGTTCCGTGTCATTTGTATTAAGACAATTATGTCCAGCGACAGCACAATCAGGTCTTCAGTGTTTTATGGTTATTTGTGGGATTTTTTTTTTTTTGGTGGTGGTGGTGGGGTGTTATTCCACCATCTTGCTGTCATAGCACTGTAGTAAATCTATGCAAAAGCAAAACATCTTTCACTATAAAAATGTGCTCAAAATCAGTGGTTTTGTTGCTAAAAACCATAGCTAAAAACCAGGATGATGAAGCCATGCCTGACATCATGGCAATGTAGACTATGCCTGGTGAAACGTCTTCATTCGTCATGTGGGGCTGTTCATTACCAGTCCTCCCTCTCTCGATCAGCGGAAGGATACATCTTACAATGTTGCCTGTCAAAAGTTACCCTTACCAAATTTTCCACTTTGTATTCTGTACAAAACGTGCCATAGTAATTATGCGTAGGCTAGGTGAATGTGTCAAAGCAGCTATTTTGTCTTGTGATTCTGTCCCTTTTCATAGATAACTTGACATTTTATGTGATCTATGTTGAGCGCTATGCTTATTTTGCATTTGAGGGTGTATTCTCTGAAAATCCTTTCATCATGTTTGCCAGTATGTTAATCCTTTTAACAAATCAAATAGTGAGATCAAATAGTGAGGTAAGCCATACTGTACTAGAGAAGAGGACTCTGTCCTTGTGCAATGTTCATTCTGCCACAACTCCAAATCAAATATCATTCTCCCTCTCTCGCCTACTTGAGACTAATTGAGACAGACCTGCTCAATAACCTCCCCAAAACTCAGGTTAGGAATTTGTCCACATTTGTAATAAGTCTATGTTTTACATTAGCATTTAGCAGCATCTGACTAAATGGGTGATACATAGGAAATTAAATCTGGTCCATAATTATGACAGAGAAAGTCAGGTAGCACAGTCATTTGTTTGACCTCGGTCAATTGCCCAATAACAGACTCAGTGAAACAAATATCTTTTGGGCAAGCGGCCATGACAATGATTACACTATCCGCACAAGACTGGAGTGATCAGGTATTTCCACTGCTTTGTAGAATGGATAAAATTAGATTTTAAATTGTGGATTCTTAGAACTGGCTCTTTGTTATCATTGCCAACAATCCCAAGGCAGGTAAATAGCAGGGCCGTGCATGTGGAATGTGAGCAGTATGCAATATGCCTGAACAGCAAACATTTTGTGGTTGTGTGGCAACGGGATTAAGCTTTTATAATGTTTGCTGGGTGTTTTATGAGCAAGTGGCTGTTATGAAAACACCACAGACTCCCAAGTAGACTAGATGCTGAGAATATAGAAAACATGGTCATTCTATTATACCTTTCAATTGCATCACCGTAGAGGGTCTTCAAAAATACATCCTGCTATTTTAAATTATAATGTTTCATGGTTTTTTGACATCATATCCAACAGAGCTTGGTTTACAATCAAAATTCCCTCCACTAATTTTCAGTAGGCCTAGCGATTCACAAAATTGATCTTATAAAAATCAGCACGGACAGCATAGATATCAACAACAACAACAACATACATGATGATATTTCAGACTCAGTATTGCCTGGCAAATGTGTTCATATCAATCTAATTGTAATGTACTTATGGCTGAGATCTTAATTTGATTTAGTAATGCAATCTTGGTCTCAAAGACTCAAGAAAGGTCTGTTCTAATGTGATAAAACAAATTCAGCTCATAGTCTGTTCACATGAACGATTAGGATCTCTCCACAAAATGATTTCCCATAGCAGAAATACCTTTGAAAACATGGTACTTCTGATTATTAAATCAATGTTGATTTTAAAAGTGAGGGAGGACAGAATGTTTCAGTGCCTCTGATTGCTGTGAGCAGTTAGACTGACGCTGAGGCCCCATTATAGGCAAGGCAAAGCATGTTATTTTATAGCGTATTTCATACACAGGGCTAACACAGGCATAATAATCACAGATATATGTACATGGGAAGACTGCAGATTTTCAAGTGTTGAAGCAGTGTTGAGTATAATGACCCAGCAATACAATAGTTCCATTAAGAAACAGTGATAGTGGCAGTCACTTAGTGTCACTTACAGTTAAAGGGAAATTATGCTAAGATTATCTTATGATTATGTCACAACTACAATTAACTCAACAGGAAATCCATTGTAGGTGTTCTAAAGTCAGGTATGAAACAGCTCAGGCAGAAATTGTTCCACAATTACTGACCTCAGTGCACTCTTACATCTATAGAGAATAAAGCTTCTATAGGCCTATGTTCTATGTATGTCCTCGGGTTGTAGGGTTAATAACATGATAATAGCTCAAAATAGTTAAATGCAAACATAGCTTTGAATATAATAATCTGTTCATTAAGGTCCAAAGAATTCGGTCAGGTGTTTAGACACAGTTCAGCAACAGCATTTCCTGTGTTTACACCATAGACTGTAAAAAATACACCCATGATTATATGCCGGGCTGCCGTTTGCCATTACAGGAGAATACAGAGCATCTGGCGCCGGCCGCTATGAGGACTAGAGGGTTAAATGACCTAAACAATTCCCATTTACAATGTATCTACATAATTGTTCTACACTTTTTAATTATCATTCTAGAGTAAAATGAATAAAATGCTTCCATTCACCATACTGTACATATTCCAATAGGCTACTCAGTGGACTGTGTGCGTACAAATACAAGCTAATTATATTGAGCACCAAGGGGCATGCTTGTGAATGGGCAGTCTGGTTTTATATGATGACATTCTTTCCCTAGGCAGCATTTTAAAAATCCACTTACTTCCACTTTGCTTTTAACAAAGATAAATGAAATTACCTTTCATGCTCTAACTCAAGACCCTATATGTTAACTAATTATCATTAGGACAGTTGCTTTAACCAGGGCACTCTTGGCATTCCTAAAGCCCAACAAGAGTAGGCAGATAAGGGGGTCTGCCAAACAAGAAAAGTAATTATGATATTAGCATTCATTGAGTGGCCCTGGGTGTGTCGTCGTCTAATGAGAATCCAATTTTTGAGCCCAACAGAAATAGCAGTGCAGGCCCAAGGACTCCAAGTCCTATCATGACTCTGCTGTTGACACAGTGATTCAGGGAAATGACTCCAGGGCCAGTGCAATGGCAGCGTGGAATTGAAGCGTTCGCTTAGGGGGCGGCGCCCAGCGAAAGCCCAGTGGTCTGCGAGGCTAATGACCTTTGAACATATGCTGAACTCACAGCAAGAAGTACTCATCTGGGGAGTTAGTTGACAACCTATGTTTTTTCAGGTACAGGAGAATGGAATTCCTGTATGCACTCTATGAGCTACGCTATAAATTGGTAAAATGCTGCATTTATATCATAATTATGAAGTCATTAAAATGTATGAGAACTCATTAGAACAGCATATTTGTATCACAAGGGTTGCAGCTCGGGCAACAGTCTTCCATTAAAAGTTCTATTTTTATTGATAACAGTTTAATAAATGGACAATTAAAACAAGCAAGGAACTTTCTGCATCGATTCATCGCAACCTCGTTTGCTGGAACAAAATGAAAGAAAATGAACACGTAGGAGCGTTGATGAAGGCCTTTCATTTGGTTGTCTCGTACTGCAGCTGACCGCTGAACCAAAATGATCAGTTCTATTTCCAACACATGTGACAGCACTCAGACAATTATAGCACAGCTGGGCTTTTGCTACCCTCCCAGCTTGCATTTACTGATGAGAAATTCATTTCCAGTCCAAACTCTTCAGTCCAATAATTAGCAAATATATTTACTTCAGAAATTGACAAAGTATGTGAGTCATCTGCAGATAGCTCATCCTTAAAATCACACGTCGTGCAGGCAAGGATGATGTAGTTGGCGCAAAGTGACATTTCGATAATTTGCCAAGCTATTTTTAATTGGCCTTGGAGAGGAGACAATGACTTGGACAGAAATAAACATAGCCCCGGGCCACCAACACTGCATGCTCATCTAAGTATTTTTTCCCCCTTCTTTTCTTTTTTTTTAACGTTCATTGCAAGTTGCAAATGAGCCCATCTGCATGACATCACAAGGGTCATGTGATGTTAGTCCCGTCTCATTGGGGAATATTAGTCCTGGGTCTTTCTGATGATGTGGCCTTGAATGGGACACAGCAGAATTTAAGTCCTGCACAATTGAAGGTCCACACTTGTCATCAGTAAACATGCAGCAGACGCTTTGAGTATGAATTTAATTGGAAGGAATGAAACTGGTGTCTCAATAATGTACAGAATTTACTGGTCATAGAAAAGCCTATCCATCTCCGACATCCCAGGAGGGGGAAAACATAACACATGGAATTCAGGAATTTGCCAAATGTGTTAAACCACTCTGAAACACTAAGAATAAACCCCCCTGAAAAGCCAATGGTGCAATGGCTCAGCTTGTGTACAGAGAGATGAAATATAGCTGTTTTGCCAAAGGCAGACTGGACCCAGGTCCAGATGGATCCTTAAATATTTATTCACTGAAAATGAACTTCATTATTCAAAAATAACAATAGCATGAGCCTACTTTTTAGTGTCAACTTTCTAAAACTGTGTAAAGTGTACTCACAATCTTGGCCTTGGTTCTTTGTATTCCCACATGAAGTGCCCTGGGGCTACAGATGAACTCTATTTTTGCATTACAAAGAGAACAGAGCAGCAAAGAGATGCAGTTCTACAAAGACCATGTCTTAAGTGGGAGTGTGTTGTTGATTTAGCTGTATCTATGTGGGTGAGCTCCTTACTTTAGTGCTTGACAGTGTGTGGTACAAGATTGCTGAGTTTCCCCTTAAGGAGTGGTGCCTAGTTGTTTGTTGGTGGCAAGACCTGTTTCAGCAATCTTAGAGAAATTAGGTATGCTAAATGAGAGTAATTTTGTTTATAGTGTGTAATTGTTCTTGTATGTGTATGTATCTTGTGTGAACCTGGACACGTGGGTAATTGCCATTCATTTTAAATATCCATAATGATAGAAACCAATCAAACACTCAAACTTTTAAGTTGAAGAACTCATTTTGCATGGAGTCACAGGTGTTTGTGGTAAAAGGTTGTGTGAATAAACGCTCAAATTATATGGAAAATGAAGTGAACACAAAATAAATGTTTCTCAGACCATTCTAAAATGTCATGGCCAACAATATTTTAAGATCACTCAAGCAAATGCTCAGCCTCAAGTCCCCAAAGACAAAAAGAGGAAATATAATTGTGTTTCTGTGCACAAAAAAAGCAGAAAAAAGCAGACATTAAAAGAAAAAAAAAAACAGACACACAGACACACACACACGCTTGCACACACGCACGGACATGCACACACGCACGCACACACACACACACACACACACACGCACGCTTGCACACACACACACACACACACACACATATGCACACACATACACACACACAGAACACATGCACGCACACACACACACACAAACACATGCACACACACACGCGCACGCTTGTACACATGCACGCACACACACACATGCACGCTTGCACACATGCACGCACACACACACACGCACGCTTGCACACATGCACGCACACACACACACGCACACATGCACGCACACACACACACGTACGCTTGCACACATGCACGCACACACACGCACGCTTGCACACATGCACGCACACACACGCACGCACGCTTGTACACATGCACACGCACACACACACACGCACGCTTGCACACATGCACGCACACACACACACGCACGCACACACACACATCCATGCACAAAACATTTCAAGGAAGTGCCAATATGGAAAGGGGGTAGATAGGGGGCAATAACGAAACCAATCCCCATGATTCATGCACTGCTATTGTGCCCTAGCACTAGCATACAGTATATCCCTCCTTTGTATGCATCAGTGCAAGCGTACATTTCCATAACGTTACACTTCAGCCTCTTTCGCCTTGGTGCTTAACCTGGTACTCTGACTTGTATTACTTCCCCTGGGCGGTATTAATGGCCTCTGACACTTCCTGAAACACCATCTTAAATCTTGTTTCAAACTTCTCTCTGTAATGATCTATATAGCCTTTGAGTCGTCGCACATATGGCTCGGTTGGTCTATATTTTCCATTACCAGCTGGATAAAATGTAATTAGGTAATGACGTCAAGCTTGGACTTGGAGCCTACAACTATTATTGGTCCTTTGGTTGTCTCAGTGGGACTGTTAATCTCTAATGGCTTGCTTCTGTGCAGTATGGAAACAAAAGGGACATACTAAGTGGATGGTAAAATTATTCCATCACCCACTGGTGAAATGGGAATGCATCTCACATAGAGCGGGAAGGAGAGGTAATATTTAAAAGTGCTGGAACGCTTAGACGTTTCAAGCATTTTTTATCTGGAATTACACCCGTCTGGTGGCATTCCTGAGAAAACAAATACTAGAAGAAGGAAGGGGGTCGAGGAGGCATTTTCTTGACTTCTGAGACGTGAAATCTGTCACTGTCTCGCACGGTCCGAAACCCTACGAAACACCGATCCATCACAGGGTTTGTTTCGTGGCGTGCGAAGCCGTGACCTTGGGATGTAAACAACATCTCGGCAGTATTACAGGAGCAGAGGGTGAATAATTACTTAGACACGCCAACGGCAACGGCACACACCAGACATAAATATGGAGATCTGGCCCGATGATGCAACCTTGCAATTTTCCCCAGGTTCTGCACATGGAAAGCCACGATACAATGCTTGTAATGTGCACTTGTATTCCAGTGGCTCTCCTGGTGACTGGTCATAACCCTGATGCTATCAAGGTCAGAGGTTCAGCCTCCGAGGAGCTCACACACTGTAACAGTACTTCAGCAGCACAGCTCTCTGACTGCTTATGAGGGGATATTATTGATAGCTATGTCATAGCAGTGGGTTTGGCAGCGGTGAACTGCACCTTCTGCAGTAGCAGCACCCCCCTTAAATGATTGACAGGTTAAAGTTGCATGCGGCTGATTCATAGATTTTATTGGTGGTTATGGCATGGCAGTGGATTAGGCAGTGGTGAACTGCACCTTGTGCAGTAGCAGCAGCAGCAGCAGCCTATGAAATGATTGACAGGCTGAAAAAGCATGTTGCTGATTCATAGCGCAGACAAGGACTCAGACACACTGTATAGCCAGAGACTTTCTAATGTGGAGACACAGCACTCAAAAAATACTCCATAGAAATGCATGGGGCTAGTTTGTCACGCCAATATGGCCGTTGTCTACACATATCCCACCCCTTCCTCGGCAAAACGTTGACATGTGAATACATTGAGCCAATCATGTAGTGTGATGTGAATACATTGAGCCAATCATATGGTGTGTTGTGAAGACATCGTGCCAATCATGTGTTGTGATATCGCCGCTGGAGCAAGATTGGTGTCGTGAAGCCTTGCGCACGCACATTTCTGCCGAAATGGATGCCCGACGAGTGCCCAAAAAGCGTTGTCATACGGCCGCCGAGTGGAGGGACTTGCCTAAAAGGACTTTGGTACTGCTCTTCCTTATAGCCAGAGAGATCTGGACAGGTGGCGCAGGAGAGGGTGGGCGGCTGAGAAACTCATATCACACACGGGACACACTCTGCAGCTGTCGGCTAAGAGACCGGCAGAATGCCAGCCTGCGCGGCCATTTTTTTTTTTCAGTATTAGGGATGAGTGATAGTTCACTTGTAAAGATTGGTTCACTTGAAAACGTGGGCTTTGAGGTGAAGCAATCTGCCAGTGTGGAACTCTCTGACTAAAGTTAAAAGCACACGAGTACCATACCATACAGAGCTCTTTCATTCTCCTTATGAAAGAGACTGAGAAATGATTTGATGTGAATGGAGCAGAAAATCTGAAACGGGATATAAGTGTGATCTAGTCTGCGTATGTAGAATTGTTCATTTTCTACATAATGTAGGTTACTGGCTGATTGCAATGTACTCATGATGGGTCAACAGATCCACAATGACTGTGAGCCCTCGCGTTTATAAGACCTATAAGAATGGATAGATTCTGAGCTGTATCTCATAAACAGCAGAGTAACATATTTTTTTTGTTTAATTGTCATAATAAATTAGACTTGTCACAGTGTAATTAGCATGGTAACATCTGGTACAAGGCATCAAAAGGTGCATGCTATTAATTTGCTCAACATAACCCTTATGGCGATGCCATTAATATGACTGAATATTTGGATAAAGGGTCATGTCTGTATGCATTAGCTTGAATACAGTTTAAAACCTGGCAACAGTTTACATTCGGGTATACCAGAGCAGTCCCAGTTTGTTTTTCTTGTGCTGAGTGCCAACTCAAGATTTCTTTTTGTTTTAAAGGTGCAATCAGCTACAGTATGTTGTGTCTCCAAGAAAAACATGCAGTGGGTTTCAAACGCTGGGATTGGATAGAAATACAGTTCCCCAATGGTGATGTCCCTGGTATCTTGAAAATTACATTTTGTTGGGCAAAAGGAAATGTGTCTTGCTTTTATACCACTTTTCACAGGTGCACATTGACATTAACTGTACTATAAAGTGTTGCCCGAGAGTAAAGGTTACCTATTGAGTATCAAGAGCTTACCTCATGTTCATTATAATGTGTTAGCTAGTCAGATGTACAGTATTCGAGTGTGTGCAACAGATGTTATATGGTCTTTTGGGCCCCCACCGTCGACTTCAAGGCAGTGCTGCCTGGAAGGCACTGGGGCAGGGGTTCCGAACCATTTTTGGCAGGTGACCCATTTGATGTCACAAAACGCTGGTGACCCCAATCATTCACAACATGTTGTGAGAGAGAGCGCATCTCTCTCTCACAACATGCATCTCTGTTGTAACATCCAGTTGAGAGTGATATATTTCCCCCATGTCCTAACGAGCTGATTTGTTTGTTTGACTATCTGGCCTGGTTGTTTTGCTACTTTGTTTGGAACGTTGATCAAGCATTATTACCCATGATGGATTCATGTCTAAGTTTATTTTTACATAGCTAGACTGTAATGAAGGATCTGATTTTTTATGTAATGTATATATATTTTTATATAATATACTAATCAATTGTAAGATACCCAATATCTCAGTTGATCCCATTTGAATCTCAGGTGACCCCACATGGGGTCCCGACTAGGGATCGACCGATATGTTTTTTTCAGGGCCGATACCGATATCAATTATTACCAAAACAGGAGGCTGATAACCGATATGTAAAACCGATATGTCGGTTGTCAAAAAGGAGGGTAGATAGTAAAGGTGATATGCTGCAAAAAATAATTCAAAAGCATTTAATTATGCAAACTTTTCTTTCTTCTTTTGATACACAATTGTCTATCAACTTGCATCACAAGTGTAAATCCTGTGTATGATGTTAATCCAAGAGCTGATTGATAGAAATTATTTTCATAGACTAGGCCTACACAATGGGCTATGTGCTTGTTTAGGGACCTGTCACAAAGAGGATGCTTTGCCATCGTGTGTGTGAGTGCATGGAGAGAGGGAGAGGTGCATGCGTGATGGCAAGTGTTACGGTTGAATAGTTTAACAAAACAGTTTTAAAATAGTTCTTAGGCTATTTAAGCATGCAATTTGTGTCCATATGTAGGCTATAAACTACACTTTTGTGAGCCTAAAAGGCACGTAAATAGCCAGCTCAGGACGCGATTTACTTCAGGTCGGATTAAATTACGGCTGGCCCTGGGTGCCTGTAGCCTGGTCTTTTCTGACAGTCCGTTTCAAAAAGGAGCAACTAAACTTTTTGACGTTCGCTATCGCATAATTTAGGACTTGTCTACTATGTAGGCCAATATGTAGGGATATGTAGGGATAATGTCAGCCGAGGTGTCCCGTTATTCACAATTAATGGACGAGGCTTCGATCCTGATTGGCTGCATTCGTGCTAACTAACAAATCAGACGGTGTAGTGGGCGGGACAATGCTCTCGACCACAGAGTAGCAAATGCAGGGAATGAGAGACGCTTTACAGACAAAGTAGCGCGTTTCATTCTTTATCCATTTCAATATCGGCTTATCGGTGGAAAAAAATGACCGATACCGATTATTATAAAAATGCTAAATATCGGCCCTAATAATCGGCCCGGCCGATAATTGGTTGATCCCTAGTCCCGACCCCAAGGTTGGGAAACGATGCAATAGGGTTAGTTAAGTGCCTTGAAGTCGACGGCGGGGGCTTAAAAGACCATCTAGCGCTTCAGATACAGATGTGTCAGGTGTCACCTGTCTACACGCCTGCTGTTTCTGATTCACAAACACTGCCATTGAGACAGAGCAGGGCCATACAGTTCTCTCAGACACTTCTGATAACAAATGTCCCTTAACAGAAACAGAGCTTGGAACGTGACTTGTGACCGGAGGGTCGAACCTCGACCAGTAGGCACGACTGAAGTGCCCTTGAGCAAAGCACCTAACCCCTCACTGTTCCCCGAGCGCCGCTGTTGTTGCAGGCAGCTCACTGCGCCGTCATTAGTGTGGGCTTCACCTCACTGTGTGCTGAGTGTGTTTCACTAATTCACGGATTGGAATAAATGCAGAGACCAAATTTCCCTCACGGGATCAAAAGAGTATATATACTTATACTTATACTTATACTTATACTTATACTTAAAACAGGACCTAGCATGTCCCCCCCCCCCCCCAAATTGCACTGCTAGCTTTTCAAAACACTCCTGATGCCACGCTATGTGAAAGCAACAAAGAGGAGTCAAAAGCAAAGCATAATTTCCCCCCCAGAATAATTTGGAATAGAACCATGAAGTACATGGAAGCCTTCATTTACAAGTAGAATGAATGCCAGAGCCACCATCCCTAATCAAAAGATATGAAGTCTCCGTAGTAACCATGAAACAATATGCTGGGAAGGAATATTGATGTGCCGAAGCGTCTGCTCCTGATGGAGGGTGACCAATCCACCAATCGACACAAGCCTGTGTGAGGATCTGTTCTGGCAGAAGTAAATGAAAAATGTAAATGTCAATCAGGTTTCTCGGCCAAGTATATTTGCGTATACAAGGAATTTGGTCTCTGCATTTATCCCATCCGTGAATTAGTGAACACACAGAGCACACAGTGAACACACAGTGAGGTGAAGCACACACTAACCCGGAGCAGTGAGCTGCCTTGCTACAGCGGCACTCGGGGAGCGGTGAGGGGTTAGGTGCCTTGCTCAAGGGCACTTCAGCTGTTCCTACTGGTCGGAGATTGAACCGGCAGTTACAAGGCCGAAGCCCTAACCTGTAGGCCACGACTGCCCACAACAAGGCTAGCAGTTGTCCACTATGCACTGATGAGGAATGTTGTGGTCCTGTGTAGTATGCATGAAATGACTCTTGTGCATTTGCTGTGAAACACAGGGCTGGCCCTGACAGTGTTGTTGCCCTATGCAAGTCCACATTGATGCTTCTCATACAGCTGAGACAGAAAATAGAGTGGATTGTCCACACTATCCACTATATCTACCGGCCAATTAATAGCACCTATCCCAACTCATCATAACGGATGTGTGCTGCCCAACACAAACACATAGGTGAACAGCAAACTGGATTACTGCACGGGATGGATTACTGCACGGGCCTACCGGGGGTCAGGGGGCCCTGAAGCCCAAGCCTTTGCATGGAATCACTGCCTCAATATTCTGATTGAATTAAAGTATTGGCCATCCCCAAAATGCACCAGAATACAGGAAATCACATCAAACAAATAAAAAAAATTCTGGGGGAGGACCCCCAAACCCCCCCTCCCACATATGCGACAATTAGTGGGGGGCCCTTAATACATCTGGGCCCAGGGGCCCGAAAGTTCATAATCCGTCCATGGTCAGAGGTCACTAACAAGGTCAGAGGTCAGTAACAGTGGATAGTTTGTATTTCTCCCACTGCACACTTTTGATGTAGAGCTGGCATCAATGTTTTAGGCTGCATAGGTGTATGGTATGCACAACCATAACAACACATTTAATTGTTTTGACATTTTCACAGGAAAAGCTTGCCTATGGCAGTCAAAAAGAACCAATTAAACTGAGATGCACTTGTTCCCATACACATCCATTATAAAATGGGCCTGCTAATGACTATGGTTAATCAGCTGTAGTGTCTTTAATCATGGGGCAGGAGAAGTCATTTGTGGATTTTGTTATTAGTCCTCTTTCCAGTAACCATTTATTGAACTTTTAAGTATTAAAATTTCAATTTTAGCAGCGTGAAATAAAGTGTATTGTCTTCGGGAAATATACCAAGGCATACTTATTTACAATAAAAATTCCTGTTCAGGAAAAAATGTGCAACTGTGAAAACTGTGATGACTTTCAACTAGGGTTGAATCCAAGCTGGTGTATATTTTGAGACTGAAGGATGGAGGCGGAGGCAGCAGGAACCAGCATAGACCCAATTAAGGATACGCTATCGGATGTTATTTTATGACTGTGAGCTAAAATGGAGCACAATACGTATGAACTCATGCATCAGGTTGTACCCCTTGCCTGCTTTGAAAGCGCATTGGGTTTTGATGCCGATATCACCAACCTCAAGTAACGTTTAAGACTGACATTGTTTACTGTGTACTGTTGAAAACACAATGTTAAACTAGTAGTGCTACAATATCAGTAAATAAGCTAGCTTTATATCATCTTGCCCCCCACAAATACACCACAACCATAACACATTCTGCAAAAGGCAGCTGATATGTGCAACAATATTGTGTCATTTCTCTTGTCATTTCCAGAAATATGCAATAGCCTATTTACAGTATCTATCATACAGATTTTCTACACTCATAGCCTGCTCCAACATGGGGCCTGACAGGAGTAAATCTGAAGACAAATGACCCTTACTCGACAGCAGTGTGACAGCTGACAGCGCAGAGTCTTTTCCCACGTGGTCATCATTTGAACTGCTAGACTAGGCCTTTTTCTTTTTAGAACATCAGTGGTTCGTCTGAAAAAAAAAAAAGGGGGGCTTGAGAGGCCTTCATTATGGAACATTTTGAGAGTCAGAGAGCAGTCTCGCACTGAGCAGGCTGGCATACGCCCAGAAAGCCCTGTGAAATGGGGACGGGATGCAGTCCCTCCCGGCCAGGGACTGGCCCACAGGAGAACCCCATCTGTTTCGTGCTAGCACAGGGCTTTTGGCCAGCCCCAGATTTCATAAATCGAACTGAAGTAGAGGTTGACAGAGAGAGAGAGAGAGAGAGAGAGAGAGAGAGAGAAAGAGAGAGAGAGGGGGGGGGTCTTATTGGCAGATGTTTACTGTTTACATGATAAAAACAGAAGAAAAGGGGAAAAGGGAAAAGGCCAATTTATCTATAAACATTCCTCAGTTGTATATCATGCTCTATCAAAGCAGATTTACAGATTTAATTAGTTTACTGTATGTCTTGTGTGCTAGAAATATGCCAGTATATTAGTCAGCCTACAGTATATTAAGATACACATGATCTGTAGAATACATACTTCCATTAGCCTGGGTGTTCCCATGCTGCCTTGCGCGCGATTTCATTCACGCTGCTAAGGCAGCCTGGAGACCATGGAGCAAATTTTCACCTGAGATAGGGAACCAATCACAGAACAGGGGGAAGAGCAAGACGATGATGAGCTATGCACAGACGCATTTTATAGACATCCGTGGCACCCAATAAACGGATCTGGGCATTTTTTTCAAATACGAGAAAATGAACGTTTGGTTCCCAGACCACGTCTCATTGAGAAGTGGTGGCGCTAGCCAGGCTATACTTCCATGGCATGTGCACTTTAATCTATAAAGAATCTGGCATATGTTTCATTATAAATAAGTATTGTATAAGTGCAGCTGCATATTTGATTGCTGTTAGTTTATTATGTGAGTCATGAATATCTCTTTTTTACTTTACTTTGTACTTTTCCTTTGTTCAGTCTCTTGTGCACGATTGTGCTGGTGTTGTCAGCCATATGCCCCAGAGACAGCTTTATTGCCCCCCCCCCCCCCCCCCCCCCGACAGCTGACAGGCAGATAATCGTTGAATAAGGTTTGGTCCTTTTATTAATCGTGAGTATAGTATTTAATTCAGAAAGGGAAGTTAATGCGATGGCTGCACATGGTTATTAATGCCAAGTATGAGGAGATAATTGATATGTGAGCAGGTGCTGCATGTGCGCCTTTCACATCTCATGTGGACAGGCTTAAATGGGCCATACCTCTGGTTCCAACTTCCAATGTTCTAATGCATTTCACTCAGGAGCTGGAAGTAATGAGAAGTGACAACATGTGCTGTCATGTCAGGGAACTTCTTCCTATATGTCTACCTCATCACATATTTGTTAATATGCAGCTCATTTCCTCAGTTGTGATGAAGTAATTTGGCAGATCATCTCAGAGCTGCAATCTTTCATCTGATGAAATACAGAGAACAAACTTCTTCATTCATAACTATATACTGTATGATTCATCACATCTACCAGGCACATATTTATTATTCCTTTGGTGCCATTCAAGAAGTTAATACATTGCACAGCACTATAGAGAAACACAATAGGCTGAGTCTAATCTTTTCACTGTGGCCTGTTATAAAATGCCTGCTCAAACTCTGCTCAAAACACAGCCAGTTATTAAACAAGAGGGTCTGGGAAAGGAACAAACCAAGGTCTTTGCATCCTGGTTTGTACATACTGTACAGTCAATTGCATCAGCTGAGGATTTACATTTTTGTTTTTACTTGAAAGGAGACACTGTCACGTACATGTAGCTTTGAGTTAAAACAGTCACCTCGGTCACGATACACTAGTTTTATCTGTGTCGGTTTGACCCCGACTTGACCAGTGAGAGGCATGACCACAATGCCCATTATCCGCATATCTCAGAGGTGCAATGTTTCATCTGAAGAAATGCAGAGAATGAAGATACTGGCTTTACTATAGGCTTTGCTATAGGTTACTGATTTGCTATGCCAGAGTTATGTGGTGAGAGATATTCAGTTCACTGAAGCACTACTAAGAAATGATCAGACAGCACGTTTGTCTGAGCACACCTGCTGTAAGCTTAGAATTCTGAACACGATGATCTCAACATAACAGCTCTGAGGACAGATGTTCAAATAATGTATAATGCATTCAACAAAAACAAAAATATGCTTCTGACTCAAGAACGGCTTAAAAACCGCACATTTGCCGACTAATCCCAAGTTATTCAGTAATCACAACCAATTTTGCCTCCCATAATGGCTTTGATACCGAGAGAAAATTGAACAATATCTGGCATCATGGCTATGATGATTGCCATTTTCTTTCCCCCTGGCAAAGGACCTATTTCAATCCCACAGACAGTTTAAAGATACGGAGAAGAAAACAGCTATGAGGGAAAATGGCAACCAGCAGTGTTTCAGAATGGGAGGATTGGATATGAGGAAGAGGATACATTATGCGCCGTCTAAGCTGCAAATACAGGGCCAAACAGCTGAGCACAGGTGCTGCAATCAGTATCATGACATGTGCCAAATGAAAGGTTTTAACACTGAACACAGTGTGAGATTGTAAACAGCGCAGGGGGGAGGAAACGGCCCAAACCATCCGGCTAAATAGCTTCCTCTAAAAAATTGAACTGACCATACTGTGATAAAGTGTGCAATTAAAAAAAGCTCTTTTTGGAGGAGAGAATGGGGGATAGAATGAGAGCGACAGCGAGAAAGAGAGGGAGAGAAAGAAAGAAAGAGAGAGAAAGAACTAAGGGTGAGCGAGCCATCAGAAATTCTCAGATATGACGATTAAGAAAAATAGGCTGCAATTTTCGTTCATAACTGTCATGTCTCATGGACTCTGGTGACATGCAGGCAGGTGTGGATAGATCCTTTAAATCACACGAATTAGGGGAACATTAGGAAGCTGTGAGGAGCGAGGATTCACCGTGCTCAAGTTAATGTTATATAATGCCTGTCATTAGCACTTAGACATTCTTTTCATCACTGTCTCCTTGGTAGATAAAGTTTGATAGCTTCTGAAGTGGCATATCTCTTTTACCTAAATTCTGAAATTGCTGCAAAGAATCTCCAAGACATGGCTTCTATTGCTTATTCTATTTATCACATACTACAAAAAACACTAGTATGTGGGGAAAAAAAACTGTGCATGGCAGGACATTGTGGGAGCGTGATGCAGTCGTATCAGTCATCCAGGTGAAATTTGTGACAGCTTTCGGTAAACACTCTTCTGCTTTTCACCAAAAAAAGGAGAGTGGGTACTGCATAACTCTTAGCTGTCAGAATAAAAGACTCTCTACACTTAAAAAACATTTGACTACAGTGCTGAGGAACATGGCCGTGTCTGAAGGGTATTTACTTCCCCTCAAGGAGAGCACGGGCACTGGTTGGTGCTCTGATCAAGATGAACGGTTAAAGGTGAACAACATGTCAAAAGAACTCCAGGTGAAGGCAGCGCCCATCAATAAAACATGAGCTGGCGGAACTTCACATCTTAAAATATCACTCTTATTTATGTAGCCGCTGCTGCGTAGCTCTCAGATCCCTATCTCCTGTTCACAAAAGCCTTTGATCTATGTATTTAGAATTATCAGATCTACTGGGGCTTTAGTCGGCATGGGAGAGAGGGAAGGGGGATGGGAGGCGTCTGGCATTTCTTAATTAATGGCCTGCTTGTCTTTGCATGGCGGCATTACGAACTCCGCTCCGAGCGCCTCCTTCCTTCATAGCTATCTACCATCTTGATAAAGGGCGGAGTGGTGATATTGAGAAATGTTTGCAGGAAATCAATTTATTATGCGATTGGTCTCGGCCAAGGTGGGTCCAGGTGCTTGATTTGCGTAGCCTAAGCGATTTGGGGGTGTCTTTTAGCGAAGTGCGACATCAGAAGATTGAGTGACTATGAAGCAAAAAATAAGTAGGCCTATATGTCCAGAGACCAATGCACCTGTAATGTGTTCAAAGTTGAGGAAATGTTTTGTTTTGTGTCTGGGTAGTGTCTGGAAAATCAAATCAAATGCCCACAAAAAATCTACCAATTTCCTTCAGTCATTATTAGCCTACCCTAATTCTGAGATCTCTTTGGTCGGCAGGGCGATTTGAATTTGTCAGTTTCATTATGCCTCTTTTGGGCATGTAATTTCCTTTGAATATCAGTCATAAAGTTTCTGCTACGTTCTACATAAGTGAAAGTGTGAAAAAAGGCATGACATTTATGTTGGAGTCCCACCCTGTACTTTTCTCTTCAAATGACGTAGGCTACTTTTCATGACCGAAATGCAGACCTAAATACACACATCCGCAAGAGTGCTATTTTACCATTTTAGGAAGTCAACATGAAAGAAAAGAAGGGAAACCATTTACATGAAGCTGTAGGTGGTTCACACTCTGAAAAAAGAATAGACCAAGTCTTACAGAAAAGGAGCAACTGGTTTTAATAGAGCAAGGGCAGGCGCTTCAGCCATCCGGCTATTCTCAATGCTCGTACGTGAGTAGCCTAATCCATGTTATTTATGTTATTTTCATGTTATGTAAGGGATAATGAACGACACGGTGGTCTGTTCACAGAAGTTAATGCACGGTCCAGGTTGTAAAACGGCCCCGATGCGAAGTGGAGAAAGTGCATTAACTTTTGTGAACAGACCACCGTGGAGTCCATTATCCCGCTTATTCCACTGTTGCCACTTGCGTTGTGTTCATTTCCTGTTACAATTTAAACGTTTTAATCGCTAAAACTTGTCTTGTTTGTAGAACTACTTTCTTCCAACACATATCAACTAATTTCTTAACTTGCAGGACAAACTGCCGTTACTAGTTCTAAATGGATGGTTGCTACGGCCAAAGGCCAGTCTTTAGTTCTATCTCTCCCGTTGTCAAGCGGACGTAGGCCTATCCCAAGATTCTGATGAACTTTAGCTTGAAAACATCGCTATTTTACTTAGCCTGCTGTCATCCATCTAGCTAAAAGCCACCTCCGTCATATGCTACAATGTTGCCATGTTCTGAACATCTGCATTTTACAGCTCAGATGCAACGTGACAGTTCATTTAAACTTCACAACGAGTTCGGCGAATTAATATACAAGTGTGATACGGCCCACAAAATGGATCTTCTTCATAGGTGTGCAAATAACATACTGCAACGATTTGATATCGACACATTTGTCCAATCAAAATGTTTATTAGCTGAGAACGAGAGCAGGGACACAGACACAGAACACAATGCAAACAGGGCAGGTCAAGTAGACACACACACTACACATACAGGGGAGCAGCCCCCCCCCACACAAAAAGGATCACACACGAGGGAGAACTAAAAGGGGAACATGTTACAATAAAGATGCTAACTTTACACTTATAACTTATAACCTATAGATATAACGACATAAACCCCCCAAATGTTCGCTCTCGTATCCCAGCATGCCCTGCGTGGGAGAACGCTATGCAATGTCTTGTGCGCCGACATTACATAGCTCCCCCAACAAGCCATTGGCGTCCTCGGCAATGCCCACGAGGTACGAACAGCCAGTTAACATGGGAGCCAGTTGCCATGTAACACCGGTTAACATCATTAGCAAGCTGCACGAATTTGTTCAAAACTGTTGCATTCAAATTTACTGCTAAGTTCTAATCATCTCAATCCCGATGCAAATGGAAAAGTACTTTCCAAGACTCAAACGGGGCTGTCCCAAGAAGAAAAGGTATTCATTTGAAACATAAACACACGTGGGGAAACTGAACAGTCTAACCAGTATGATAAACTAGCAAATTAAGCTACTTTGTTTACAATATTTTCAGGCTTCAACCAGTGCTGCTTTTCATTCAGACTTATGTGCACATTTATCTATTTGAGTGTTTTTCATGATTGTGTTGCTATTTCTTTTCCCTGTTTGATTTTAATCACCTCAGTTATCAATCAAACCAGAGGAAGGTTAAGTTTAAAATAAAAGTGTTTAAATTGAACTTTTTCCCTCTTCTGGTCCTTATCTGAAATAGATTTAAAAAAAAAATCAATAATTATCGATATCGACTGATATGAAATACTTATATCGTGATACAGTTTTCAGCCATATCGCCCAGCCCTAATCTTAACCCATTCCATGTGCACACATGTGCATAAACAGATACACAGGCACACACATACATTCACAGTAATCATACATATGACACATACTCACACAGTAGACATATGTACGCATGCATGCACATGCACAAACACAGGCACATACGCAGGCACACACACAAGGACGCACCCACACACACACACACACACACACCCACTCACATAAACATAAACATGTACACACACACATGCACACAAGAATTTCTCAGAATTATGAACAGGCAAGATGGGGGTGGGGTTGTAAAAAAAGAATTTTACATGTGAAATCTATGAACTAATCATGTTTTGGTACTTGTTGTCTAGCAGATACCAGTGAGAATTGAGTGTGGATAATGCAATTTAGTGAGACAGTTTGAATCATATAGGCCTTTCAGCGTGATTTATTTTTGTGGAAAAAATGTGCTGGACTGGGCGGCGGTCATATTTTGTACCGCTCTGCGGTACATCTAGTATTTAATCTCTCATGATCTGAAAGGTTAGCTACTTGACAATCGACAACAGACTGCTTAATAAGTGCACTGGTAGACGGCTGTTTCCCAGCTATATCCCTGTCACTGTCAGTCAAACAGAGAAGAAAGAAGGAAGAGCAAAGGGCCAGGATTAGAGCAGACAGGAGAACATACATATGAATAGGAGGATAACAGACAGAAGATGAACAGGGGCAGCCGTGGCCTACTGGTTAGGGCTTCGGGCTTGGAACCGAAGGGTTGCCGGTTCGATCCCCGACCAGTAGGAAAAATGAGGGCGGGGGAAGTGGTTGAGCACTGCTCTCCCATGCCCACATCCACGGCTGAAGTGCCCTTGAACCCTAACCCCTCACTGCTCCCCTAGCATCACCGTTGCAAGGCAGCACACTGCTCCGGTTTAGTGTGTGCTTCACCTCACTGTGTGCTCTGTGTGTCTCACTAATTCACAGATGGGATAAATGCAGAGACCAAACTCCTTGTATACTTAGCCTATAAACCTGATTTACACTTCTTTTTTTTACATTTTACATTTACAAGAGGGGACTGTGGGCAGACTCACCAGATAACATCCAGCAAAATTATGATGATCTATTACATTTACATTTCACATGTGTGCTGTCGAAGCTACGATGTGTGTTATTGGATGTAATTTGTTGGACATATACAATATGTAAGGGATAAGTCATTATTGGGAAAATAAGTCCCGACAGGGTGAACCAGACTCCGACGCGCAGCGGAGGGGTCTTGTTTCCGACCTGAAGGGACTTATTTTATACTATATAACTAATATAACACTTTTATATTAATTCCTTTTAATGTGCATGTATGCCATTTATTTATGTTTTTATAAACTGCTGCTCTCCCATACACCACATAATGAGATATTTATCCAATAATTTTTCAGTTTGTATACCAAAAAAGAACCTTACTGATCAAAGACTACACACTAGTCCCTTTGCCTACATATCACCTCTCTACATACAGATCTTTCCAATATGCCCTGAACTGCCCTGAATAGCTACCCTGGAAATCCAGAGTTCTCGCGAGAGCACAATTTAAATTTGCTCAGCGAGTCACTCTGGCAATCAGTAATGATGCTCATTACCCATGCCCTTGGAGCCGAGCTGCACCAATCATATCGGTGTGTCTGATATAGGCGGGCCAGAGGCGAGCTAAGCAGATGACGGCAGCGCTCCGACATCGTAATCCGGAATCAGTCAGTAAACATTGGTCGTAGTGTTATCCAATTGCGTGCAGTGATATTTTCAAATGCACACTTGGTGCCGCCCCTCGAGTTGGGCCATTTTCATTACTCATAGCCAGACCCTTAATCTTTCGGATTGGGTCTGGTTTTCCAGGCTACTAAACAACACCCATGAAATCTCAAGCAAAATCCAGCGCTTGTTTTCCTTGACCAGCACACCAACACAACAGTCAGAGGCAGTCAGATGAGCAGTTCATTTGCAAAGCCGCCTTTCCTTTGCCGTTCAGTTTGCAAGCCGCAACCTCTAACCTCCCTAGCCATTACTGGCAGACGTTTGCAATCTGTCACTGTCTACTGCCAGTCCTGTGGCTTCAGCTAAGATGGAAAAAAAGGGAGTGAGATCTGACCAAGAAGACCACCATTTGGTCAGGGTCTCCTCTGCATCAATAAATGTCGCATTAATATTCTCATAGCGTTTCGCCTGATGATTATGATGGATACAAACTGACAACGGGGGTCTGAGATGTCATTTGTAATTGGCCCATGTGCAGGGGTGTATTTTTTTTTTCTTCTTCTGTTGTAGCCGCGGATCTTGCGAGGTACACTAATCAGACGCCGTACATAGACTGTAAAAAATATGGACAAAGCATCTGTGACGTCACCCATAGATTTTCTGAAGAACGGTGTCACTCCCCGATGTGAGTCGCTACCCGATGTGAGTCACGCATGCTCAGATTGATAGGTTTTACGGCATAACGCCAAGGGATCCGACTGAAATCCATAAAATAATTAACTTTTCTGTTTCAAAACCGTTTTAGCTATCTAAGATTGTTTGATTGCTAACGTTAGCAAACGCCATTCATTGCCAGCAGTGAACAAACTTCGTTATAGGTCAATTTTTATTGATATTACAGAAGTCTCTCGCTAGCAGGCTACTTCAGCCTCTAATCTAGAACTGATATTAGAGATCATGCTGTGAAAATGTGATGCCTTACGCTAAATAATACATTACTGCTGTGTAGGCTAATGTCATTATTCTGTGGCTAACAGCACTGGTAGTCGCAAAGTAGCAAAGTGAAGCATGCGCGACTCACGATGCCGTACCGACAGTAATGCTATGCTGCCCACCTACAGTATGCAGGACTCCTCTCTTCCCCCACCCACACACGCTGCTCATCTGTCTGGATAATGGACAAACCTCATTCACACATTCACGTGTGTGTGCTGTGCGCGTGTGTGAGCTCACCTTAGTGAATACTTTGTTTAATTTAATCTGATTGTTTGAGATCCCGGCTCAGTGATGTAAAATAAATGTTGTTCTGATAGTGTTCTGTTAATCTTAGACTGGTGTGTTTTTCTTTTAGTCAGGTGAATTTGTGACTTTCAGATGTTTTTTTAGTCAGATGTTCTTTTAGTCAGATGAATTTGTGACTTTCAGGTCATCCATCTCTATTGTTGATGGCGCATCATATATGTTTACGTAATGACATGCATCCATACACCCAGCCATGCACTAAACACACATACTGTACATACAAATGCAAACATCCCTACTGAGAGTGTGAAAGGCGGACAAAAAGCGCCTACATACACATGTGACAACACACTCACACAAACACACACACACACACACCACACACACACACACACACACACAGAAGTACAGTAATTACAGTTTGACAAATGGTCCATATGGCTCGGCCAGTTGCCTGTCTGATACTGTAGGCTACTTCTAAACTCTAATGCCAACTAGATGGAGTAGGCTACACAACAGAAAGAAAATCTAATTACATGAATTGACATATCAACAAATTCAACCCCTCTCTGCGCACACACAATGACAACAATCTAAATGAAATTGACTGATGTGGAACAGAACATTGTACAATGCCAGATGTAGTCCAACAACGAGGTTTTGCATTTTTTGCTTGTCATAGCAGAAAAATGTATACGCATTAAAACTACACACAGCCAGGCTTATTTCTAATTTGAGAGGTCTCCGTACCATTCAGAGACAATTTACCTATTCAGTTCAGTACTTCAGTCTCAACCACTAAATAACTGCCATTTCCAATTGCAACAGCTGTGTGTGGTTGGTATACAGTACATGGCATTTCTTATCACAATCTTTATTACTGTATTATCGTTAGAATATAGGCTAGACTATTTTAGACATACATGTACAGAGTAAATTCAGGACTTATCAAGGATACCCATCAGCAAACCCGATGAACCAGAACCACGACTCGACCTGCAGTCAGTCAGGAAAACTGTCCTGAATGTATAATAAGGGCGAGGGCAGGAGCGTATATGTTGAAATTCACATGCCCACATGCACCTTAGCTAAAAAAGAAGAGAGAAAAATTCACATGCCCACATGCACCTTAGCTAAAAAAGAAGAGAGAAAAATTCACATGCCCACATGCACCTTAGCTAAAAAAGAAGAGAGAAAAAGAAAAAGGAACCATATGTATTCCCTGTACGTACGCAAGGCAATAGATTGCGGCCAGAATCTCACAGTATGGATCCCCCTCCCTCCCCTGCACGCTCAGATCAATAGGAACAACTGGATGCAAGGAGGGAAAGGCCCTCCAAAGATTAGCATGCTGGTCAGCAAAGGCTCCTTTCTGTAGGGAGGTTAGACAGCGCTGTGCTGTGCTGTGCTGCACTGCCAGCTGTAGTGGTGGGTCGGATTCTCTGACCCTGCCCTGACACCCCGAAAGAGAATGGGAGAGGGAGGGTGCTCTGGGGGAAGAGATACAAGCATGTTTCCAGGTGAGATGCAGGTGTGGGGGTTGCATGAAGCAACCTGACCAGATGTTCTCTTATGTTTACAGGCTAATCATTAATTTATGATCAGTTGTTTCCTCAAGTGGTTTTGTGCGGTATGTGTGTGTGTGTGTGTGTGTGTGTGTTGGTACTCATGCATGTCTGTGTGTCTGTGTCTGTGTGTGTGCGTCTGTGTGTGTGTATGTATGTGTGTGTGTGTGTGTGTGTGTGTGTTGGTACTCACATGCATGTCTGTGTGCCTGTGTGTGTGTGGTGTGTGTGTGTGTGTGTGCGTGCATGTGTGTGTGTATGTGTTGGTACTCACATGCATGTCTGTGTGTGCATGTGTGTGTGTGTCTGTGTGTGTGTGTGTGTGTGGGTTGGTACTCACATGCATGTCTGTGTGTCTGTGTGTGTGTGTGTGTGTGTGTGTGTGTTGGTACTCACATGCATGTCTGTGTGTCTGTGTGTGTGTGTGTGTGTGTGTGTGTGCATGTGTGTGTGCGTGTGTGTGCATGTGTGTGTGCGTGTGTGCGCATGTGTGTGTGTGTTGGTACTCACATGCATGTCTGTGTGTCTGTGTGCGTGTGTGTGAGAGAGATGTTTTCTAATGTATGTGTACAGTACTGTCATATACATTTTGTGCATGTGTGCATTGGGGGGGTTAAGGGTTGTACAGTGGAAAGACATGAGTATTATCAAACTGGGGTGAGAGAGCAAGACGGAGGGATTGTGATTCTGATTGCTGTGAAACCGAGGGACCCTTTTGGAGCAGGAGCACCCTCTCTCTTTTGCCCTAGTCTCAGTATAGTCTCTCTTTCTCTCCCACTCTCTCTCTCTCAGCCTCTTTCTCTCTCTTTTTCTATCTCTCTAAGTCCATTAAATGGCCAAGAGATCAGCAGGTCTTACAGGGATCAGAGCATGTGATGGAGCAGCTTAAATACACTTCACTATGATTGATAGGCCTTCACAGTCATTTGCAGAATGAGCTGCGGAGATAACTGGACTATTACAGTAAGATGACCTGGATCTGACTAATGAGATAGGCAAGCTTTTGTGTTCTCACTGAAATATTTAAAGACTTCAATCACATACATCATTCATTACATAAACCTGACTTGGATGCTTCGTTCAAGTTAAAATACATACAGTACACGTGAAGGCACAGGATGTACTTATACATAAGTGTGTTGTTACATAAGACTCTGTTCTAATATGTTTTTTTTAACCCTCCCTCTGCAGGGGCTTGGGGACCTGCTGACCCAACTAGACAGTAGGTCCAGTCTGTCATGTTCTCTTCATTTAGATGGAGCGCTGCCGCAGGACAACTATTATTAGCGATGGTGAAGGGAGCGTTGCTGCTGCCTAACGTTCAGTTGGCTCGGGATGGAATCCCGAACCCGTCCTTGCAAGTCCCTGTCACTTTGAATAAAAGCATCTGCTAAATACCAGTCACTGTACTTGCACCGCTAGTAGATCATAAACCTTTCCACAGGCCATCCTGGGCCTGGGGGCGGGCTCCTCTGATGGTGGCCCTGGGAACGTTCAGGCACAGAGATGGTGTGGTGTTCTACTGGGTTCCGTTGTTCCAACATTTGACCTACCTAATGACATCCCTGCTGATTCGCTCCTGAGCTGATCTGACACCTGAGCTGCTTAGGATATTCCCCAAAGTTAAACTAATTGCATTATAAAAGCAGAGTGCAAATGATTCATGTTTATGCAAGACTCTGGGGTTAGTATTTCTTATTATTTCCTTGTGAGATTCTTGCATGCAAGGTTGGCTCCCCCAAGCGAAACCTGGTGTGTCGGGCCACTAGGCCCTCTAGTCGTTTGTCTGTTTGTCTACTTGTTTTCAGGTGTGTCAGGAAGTTAATGAGCTGATGATCTGCACCTGTGTGTAGGTGTCCAGTTAAAAGGGCTGCTTCCGCTCCCCTTGAGAGAGCCATTCTTACTTTGGGTTTTGGACATGCAACACAGCACTCAGACACACTGCAAACACATCCATGCATTACTGATGACTGACTTGGTCCCATCTCACACACATTGTTTGGTTGTTATTTGGTTAATTTAATTTAGTTAATAAATCCATATTTTAGTTAAAATCCAACCTTTCGACTCCCTCTTTTGCTGTGGCCTTAACCCCTAGGTCATAACACTGGCTACTTTCTTTGTGGTAAAATAACCTTTGATTGTAGGTCCTTCTAATGCATTCAGTTATTGTGAAAACCAGAGTGAATATTAAACACTCTTTCATTCGAAGATGGGTAACAAGATTCATTTTTGAAAATGATATTCATGTTGTATTTTGATTAAAGTATGAAGTGGACCTATTAGAAGATACAGCTTTGATAATTGACAATTAATTCCGATCTGTAAAATTGTATGGTTCATGTCATTGTAATTCTCCACAAATGAGCAAATCTAGAAATTACCAGATTTACATGATGTGCAATTGCATAAAAGATTGAAGCTCTTATGATTATTCAAGGTGATATGTATTGATCCAGAAACATATATTATGTATTTTCCCACGTATCATACCAAGGACATTGCCAAGGTGACAGATGTAAAGAGCTTGGTCCTTACCATATCAAAATATCTATAATTCATTTTCAGATATTAAATTATACTGCACGAAGTCTCAAGTTTTACCAGGCTTCAGGGATTCTTTGTTTGAATTTGCCTATTTTTTTAATTCTCTAGTCCTAAGTTCATGTAACGGTTTACAATTAACGGTTTAAAATTGCTAGAGCAACTCAGAGCAACTTTCAGCCTTTATGCACTGTAGATAGCATGCATTTGAAACCTTTGTTCAAGACAATCTTTTTAGAAGAATGCTTTTTAACGGGACCAAAGTTTGAAGTTGCCTTTTTATTTTCCTGTTAAATTAAGCTGAGACAAGCATGAGAATTGGACTGTGAACTCTGCTAATAAAATTAACATCAATTTGCATGTGGCCATTGTTTTTCTGGCTTAATCACAACAGCATCCAACACTGCCTTCTGTTTTCAGTAAGTGGCATTTCCAGATAGCTTCAACACCATGACAGTCAGTAGTCAAATAAGGAGGTAAATATGTGTGCCATGAAGCATATTTGCCAGAACAATTGAGATGCTTTCATAAATACGCTTTGAAGACAAACAATAATGGCTTTTTTGTGATGAAATGTCATCTGTTTCATGCTTATAAGAAGTATTAAGTCAGAGGTGTTATGGGGACTAATTCATTCAACAAATAACTAAATTTATTAATTAAATCATGAATTAGTAATTTAATGATTGACTGATTGCACAAACAAATGTAAATAAGATATAAACAAAAATATAAACATATCAAAATACAATGCCACATCATCAAAAAAGCACACATTGATTTGACTAATAACCTAAAACATGCATCAGTATTATTAAAATACTCTGGAGCTGAGGCCCAGTGACTCAGTGTTCCCCCAGTGTGGCCTGCTATCTATAGGTCATACCATACTCTGCATTTTCATTTAAAGTAAAGAGGATTTTGAGGATTGAGAAGTGGTCCAATTATCACGTAATGGCCCCTTAGTGATCCTGGAGCAGCCCTTTGAGGGCCATATTAAGTGAAATAGGGATAACATTCAAGACATTCTTCAAAGCAGTCGCCAGACGTACATTTCCAGAGGTGCACAAAGTCATTTACGAGGTCCTTCTCGATAATGTAATTTGACATAATGGAACTTCATTTCGCTATCTTCATTTATCATTATAATACTCCAGTCTGGACTAATGTCTCTGATTTGCTGACCTCTGGATGGTCATGTTTTTACACAGAGCTGGCTTATCTCTTGCCCTCGAAAAAAGTTTGAAAAACCTGAACATTGTTTTGTAAACACTGACTTGGAGTTTTACCCCCTTTAGGCCTTCCCATGAAAGGAGTTTATTTAGTGGTTTAAACAATGGACCACCTAATCACCTAATCTTAGTTTTTGACAGCTTTCTTGAGCGGTCAAATTTATGATGTATTTTAGCAAGGAGTATATGTTTCAGGGAGTGGAGGTCTACACAGCGATCAATAGTTCAAACTTTTTCAGATTTATCAAAGCTGATCGTTGTTATTGGGTTTGGTTGATCCTCTTGCCAACCACGGGTGGGTTGAGTGGGGGAGTGGAAGAGTTAATGTATACTCCTTTGTTTTTCCAAGAGTTAGAACGCAGTCTGTTATGCTCATGGACACATCTTCTACCCTCGCTACAGCCTTTTGTGGTTTGCACAGCTGATGTGAGGCTCTAGATCACCCAAGAGTTAAGCAACGTGGACACGTAAATGTCAGCCTGTGAAACATTCTGCTACCCATGGGGTCCTACCATGTTAAAACTTTGGATTTTGTTTTGTTTTGATTTTGAGTCTGTGAAAGTATTTGCCTTCTAGCATTTGGTACCTCCTGCAACCCAATAACTTACTTGTAAAACAATAGATTACTGTTGTCTGGCCTTTGCAGTCATGCAGTCCACCTTACACTGACAAACATTCCACAAACAGATAATAATTTAGATTCAGTTTGACCAATAGTTGCACATACTTCGAGAAGGGTGTATAATTGTGTTTTGCCAAATAAAGTGAGAAAGACAATGTAGTATCTATTAACAGATAAAATAACTAAAGACTTTTATGTATATCAGAGGCAGAATTTGCTTCCTGAACTATAATCAATCCTGGTAAAATAATCCCTTCTGCTAAAATGCCAAAATATTCTTAAAATGTTGAAACATTTGACAAAAAAAATAATATCATAATATCAAACACCAAAACATCATAACACTGTCATGCGGTTGTTATCTCACACAAGCTGGTCAAATAACTACTCCATTGCTTGATCAGCAGATTTTTGTGAAACAAATCATATCACTGTGCTAAGAGCTGGGCTAACCCCAATGATGTCACTACGCTCTCTAACAGGGAGGCTCCACCCCAATGATGTCACTATGCTCTCTAACAGGGAGGCTCCATCCCAATGATGTCACTACGCTCTCTAACAAGGAGGCTCCACCCCAATGATGTCACTATGCTCTCTAACAGGGAGGCTCCACCCCAATGATGTCACTACGCTCTCTAACAAGGAGGCTCCACCCCAATGATGTCACTATGCTCTCTAACAGGGAGGCTCCACCCCAATGATGTCACTACGGTCTTTAACAGGCAGGCTACACCGGGCATGTAACTGAAGCATTCCGTTCGGCTTCCTCTATGATCAATCTGGCTACAAATGGCTACACCAGATGTGATAGCGGCATGTACGTTCAAAATAAATAGACCAGTCTTCTAAAACTATGTTTACGTGTTACGACTGGAAGTTATGCGCCCAGTGTGGCCTCCCTGTAAGATCTTTGGGAAGGCAGCACCCATAAAGGCTGACCTCTGGTTGTGACCCCAAGTGGGCTTGGGATGGGGACAATGGATGAGGAAAGGCCTGACATGAGAGAGTAGGGGAGACTATGCCTGCTTAGCCTTGTTGAGTGAAAGGGGAGAATGAGTGTTCCTGAGAGTCTTTCAGCAATACTTCAATACTTTCGGCAAGATGAGATCCAGCTTCAGTACAGTTCTGCACTATCAATCATGTTATTGTTTTCATTCTTGCTAAGATAGACATTATAGTCATGCTATGTATTGTCATTATTATACATTTTCAAAAGGTGTATGTCTGCGCAAACATACATACTGTGTACATTTGGAAACCTATTCTGTAAATGATGAGTCTACCACTGTCCCAGAGATGCAAAGGAAGTACAGCAATACCCCCATAATGCCTCTTTATAAATCTGTTCTACTTGTATTATTTACTCACATTTCATGACTTTACAATTTACAATCTATTTAGGAAGTGTGCAAGACACTGAATCAGTGAACTAATTAGTTAATGAGACTTGATTAAGCAACCTCAACACTCTTCAACACTCAACACTCTTCATTTAGAATCACAGCAGATATGCCATTTTAAACCTGAACCTGTGTGACAGTACGCCAAGACAGCATACTATTTTTTTTTAATTATTTCCATCACATTCTCACTTAGTGTTTTGACAGAATGGGCCTTTGAAAGGCCTTGATCCCCACCACCACCCACCAGTCCCCTAAGTCCTATTGTGTGGAGCTATCTGTGACACAGCCATATCCTTTGGCTTTGGCTGGAGGTCCCGATCTCACCTGAATAACTCATGGGCTTCTCAGTCCAGACAGGTGTGAAGGGACACTGTCAAATCCTGTGAGATGTCTTCTCACAGTTACTGCCTTGGAGAAGAGGGGGAGGTTATTTGAAAAATACTTGCAATGCAATATATATGTGCATTAAAATAAAATGAAATGTAATAAAGACTTTTTGGGCTGAGAAAATTCCCTCTGAATTGTGCACACTTGAGACTGGAGACCTGTGTATACAATATTACAGTACATGATAGATTTGTATTCATGTGACAGACACTTTAAAATAATCTCCAGACATGTGATAAGATTTAGATCACAAAGATAATAAAAATAATCAAAAATGTATATTAGACAAAAATGTCATCAAATTTCATCCAATCACTCATGTTCATGTAAAACATGTACAATCATTTAACAAATTCTGTATGACATGATATCAGAAATTAATACAAAAAGGAATATAAAGCTGCCTATACAGCCCTTTTCCTGCAAGTTAATTTCGCCTCAGGTCAGCTTTAGTTTTAGTGTAACCCCTTGGTCAGACAGGCGACACAGAGCTATCATAACTACAGCAACTTGTCGCTGAATGGGCATTACTAGCTCGTAAATAAGGCTGTGCTTCGTGGGTATTTCCTTGCTAACATGCTAATGTGAAGTAGGTGACTGGCAGATATATCATACACCACTTCAGGTATATTTTTTGCTACAAATACAGACTCTTTGGATTTGATAATGCTCATTTCTCACTAACCTAAAAAAATATAAGGGCACAAATCCTGAACTTATTAGTTTTATATAGATATGGTCGTCTTTGAGTGAACTCCACCATCTTGGATTATTTGCAAGAATAGTCTTGAGAGACCTCTAAAGAATGTAATTTCCTTCCAATTGCAACTTAATATGGAACCATTTCTCACAAACCAGTACAGTGAGTTTTTTTTTTTCACCAAAGGATGTACTTGATTAAATGTCATAAACTGTGTGACAAGGTGGGTAATGGAGACTGCAATGTCATTAATCAGTGATTGGTCACTGTGTGGGCCATCTTTCTAATCCTGTCTGCCTTATCAGCCAGCTCAAGGTCATAATGCCGAGTATTTAATTGTGGTTACACTTGATTATGTTGAATATATTGGCTACCCAAAAGGAGCAATATGCTGTCCATCCTGAGAAGTGCTGCCTCTTGTTCATGCTTGTTGGGATTCTGAATTTGGTACACATTTTTTAAAAGGTCAAAGATAAATCTAAATTTCAGAGATGCTTAAAGGTTACATTAGAAAGAGTAATACTTATTTTCCAATACCTCTATCGTAAAAGAAAGAAGAAATGAAAAGCAGAAGACTCTGTGTATGATGCCCCCCCCCCCCCCCCCAAAAAAAAATGGTCACATGAGAGGATAGCATTCCCCTTTTATATCATATGTTCAGGTTTCTATTAAGCTTTGTCTGAGCTGATAAATGCCCTTTTCAGCTCAAGTCTCCAGATTGAAAAGGGGCTGTTGAAAATGAGAGACTGAGAGGGCCTTTACAAAGTATTGATTTTGGGATCAATTAACTATGTACTTGAGAAAGAATACAACACACCCCTGGCCTTTTTGCAGTCTCTGGGTGAAATTTGGGTTTAGTAACAGGGCTGTTCAGAGGACCAGTGCAATCTGAAATGTTTTTCTATAGATCCATAGTTTGGTATCTATAGTTTAATGGAGGTCAGAACTACAATGTACGAAGTTTCATTCTCTGACTCGTCCCTAGGGAAAGGGAGTTCTATGTTGAATTCCAGTTGACCTTAACATCCTGTTCCACTCCATGGCATTCAAGTGGTTTGTTTGTTTCTCTTTCACTGACCAATGTTATGTGTGTGTTTCAACCATGGTCCTCTTAACTGTGACCTTAGTGGTGGCATTCTTATGTACAGTGTCTTGAGAGGGTCAATACCCAAAGGTCTTGGAGACCTTTCAGGTGAATGAACCGCATAATTTAAGTGTGTCTCGGCTCCTCTGTGAAACAGGGGGCAAGGATGTTTAATGACCAGAACATAAATAAATATGCTTGTGAAAAAAGGCTACTCTTTTCTTGTTCTGTTTACAGATGTAGCAAACCCATACATGACTTCTACCTAAAACAGAAATGTGACTTGTGCATGTTTCTGTGCACTTGCTAAGATAAGCGTATTCTCAAGGGAACCATCTCTCTGCCACATACCACTTTACAATTCTTCCCATGTCATGATGTTTGTTTTGTACTTTCATCACTGAAATGTGAAGACGAGTTTAACTGATGTGTTGTCGCTTGTTTATTATCTATGCACAGCACAACTCCAAAGGGATGAAGCTGCTAAAAAAAAAAACCCTTATGAAACTTGAATGAGCATCTGTCATCTGCATATCCACATTTCGACAGGTAGGCTAGTGGACCGAAGGGAGACTGAAGATAAAAAAGATAACTGGTGAATTGAATTGAGTGTGCTGACAGCATATATGTTATCAGGTTTTGGCTGGATTCGTTCGTTTGTTTTGTTATGGGTGCAACTTTTCTTTTGAAAAGCAGTGATATGAACTTCTCAGCATGTCAGTGTTAATTCTGGCGTGTGCCAATCCAGTGATGATGGAGTGGTAAGAACAGAGAGGTAAAACAGAAGCTTGTGCAACAGAGGTAAACAACTTGAGCAACTATGTGGCAAAGAATGGCATGACTGTAAACCTCTCAAAGACGCAAAGCGCTCAAATAATGGCATGACTGTAAACCTCTCCAAGACACAAAGCTCTCAGATACTCTAACAGTTAAGCATAAGAACATTATGGGTTATTTAGCCTTTTGTTAAGGCTCTATCCCATACCTGATCTGGTGAGTTTGACACATACAGAGGGCCAGTGTATCAACTTCATTACACTTTTAACTTCTCTTCTCAATTGGTTAGCACAGTGGCTGACATACAGACAGAGAGGCTGTTTAGCATTTGTCACAGTCTATCCCTTCTATGCTATCATAGTCCTTGCATGCTGCATGGACAACATGCTGTGCATAATATTTGGCACATAACGTGTATCTCTTGTTAAACATAAACATCAACTCTTTAGTGTTATTTTGAGCTTGAGTGAGAGTGGGCAGGATTAAACAGCGGTAACCATGGAAACGCTGATTGCACAGGGTAGATTTCTCCGGGGAGAGGCCAGCCTATGCGTCCTGGGAGCCCGGGAGTGTGTGGAAGGGGCCTCTGTGGACTCCGTCTTAATGACGTGAAAGAAAATAGGCCCGTGTTTCGCCAGCAATTTCAACCCCTTAACCTCACTCCCTCTCTGGTGGACTTCACACAGGCATCACCTCGGCTGAGGCTTTGGAGCTCAGTGGCAGAGAATGGCTTTCATGTACCCATATCATGTCAACAAGGGAGCTGCACTGCAAGGAACTGCATAAATCTTAAGGACGCTAACATGTTTACTCCACTATGCCGTATTATTACTTTACTTGACAGTATCGACATAAGAGTGACATGACACTGTCATGAACGTCTCATAAACAAGTCATAAACATTGGGGCAGCCGTGGCCTACTGGTTAGCACTTCGGACCTGTAGCCGGAGAGTTGCCGGTTTGAATCCTGACCAGTAGGCACGGCTGAAGTGCCCTTGAGCTAGGCACCTAACCCCTCACTGCTCCCCGAGCACCGCTGTTGATGCAGGCAGCTCACTGCGCCGGGATTAGTGTGTGCTTCACTTCACTGTGTGTACACTGTGTGCTGAGTGTGTTTCACTAATTCACGGATTGGGATAAATGCAGAGACCAAATTTCCCTCACGGGATCAAAAGAGTATATATACTTATACATAACGCTTCTGTCATTAAGTGTCATTCGGTTTTTGTCATAGCAAGTTTGGGTTAGGGTTAGAGTTAGGGTTACAGGTTAGGGTGACAGTGTCATGTCACTCTTATGTCGATACTGTCAAATGAAGTGTTACCTATCCGTTAATCTAGTTTCTATGTCAAATTGACAAAGGAATAGTGATGTTTTCTCAAAATGTAGGCTAATTGTTTTAATCTCCTCATGCATGAAAACATGGAAAAAGATAGAGAACACACACTGAAGTATGCATTGTACGTCCATCTGCCTTTGGTTTCTAGAATGTTTTCAATTAGATAATTTCCTCAAGATGCAATACATTCCAGGGGCATTTAATAATCAAATGTATATTCTCCAAGAGATTAAACTCTTTCGGAGTCAAGGGATATGTAAACATATATCCAAACTTGTTGAGTTGCTATCACTGGTAATCCTCTCATTTGTATAAGTATGAGCGTCACTCTGAGCCGAGCTTAGAGAGCTTTCAGCAACTCCTCAGCCTCCTGCCATCACTACTTCCCCCTCTACAACACCTCCTGCGTTTGAACATCTCAACTTCACAGAGGCGCTAGGCTAATCCAGGAAGGACTCCTTCTGGGAAAACCTGTATCAGAACTGTGCAGAGTGCTACATTGTGCTTCCTACATTCCATGTTCTTGTTTGCCACCAAAACGGAACCAGGAGAAGATTATGACATGTTATCAGTCTATGCTTAAAATGGCAAAGAGCCACAACAACATGTTTTTGGACTATGAATGAATTTCTATCCACCTGAAACACACTCTTGTGCATGACACAGGCTACATGTGCCATCCTCAAGTGACCAGACTGGCCTTGCGTGTTCGATCACTTTTAGGAATTGGCAGAACAAAGCTATGCCATATAGTGAAGTGTTACATTGGGAATACATTTTATTAGTTTCTGCCTATACATTAGGTTCAGAATACTTTCCTACGTCATCCTCCTCAGCTTAACAGGCCCAGGTGTATGTTTGGAATATTCAGAGGTTCAGCCTTGAACAGGGGAATGCTTGAGCAATGTGTAGGCTGATTTAATAATTTAGTAATTCTGGAGGAAATAGGGCACTCAAGGCTGCTTGGCGTATGCAGCATCATCTCTGTGTCAAAATCAGGAGCACAAGGTCTCCAGGTAATAAATATTCTACTCTGTGAAGGGGCCTGGCCATGTTGAGAGTCCTGCTGGAGTCAGCAGTTAAAATGAAAAAGATGTGCTGCTATGACTGCATGGCAGGTCAGAATACAGATTTCCTTGTCAGTCACAGCCACAGTCACACATGCCGGTGGCTGGGTTCAATATCACACTTCAAAACCAGGGCACAGACAGATCGCTGAGTGATCCCCAATTGTGGCTACAAACTTAGCATCTGCAAACGACACTGTCGCTAACCGCTCCTGCCTGCATTTTTATCCCATGGCCTACTGTAGCTCAGGCAACCAAATCCCTCTGCTGCTCCCCAATGTCTTAGCCCCTCCGTGTGTGGACTGGGAGATAGAGTCAAGCCTTCCGCCATCTGTTTTGGGTCCACGCCAGGCGTATCGGCCCAGCAACCAAGCACACAGCAGATGTATGGGTCTTCGAGGCAGGGACTTTCGGCAGCTCGGAGCTTTAAGTGTGAAATGTGAGGGCACGGATGAGTGGAGGCTATGAGAGCGCCATGGCAACTATATCTCTCTGGCCCAGTATTTTGAATGTCGACAAAAACCCATTAGGCTCATTGAGCCTTTCCACCCGTCCATCAAAAGTGTCTTACGCAGATGTAAGCGTACAAATCTACTTGTCTTGGTTCTGTGTCCTGTTTGAAGTATTTTTTTTTTACTAATTCTATAAAAAGACTAGAAATTGAAACATTTTTGCAAGAAACCATGCAACAAAGTATGACTTTCACCTCCATGGATCGGGCCAGGGAAAGGTGTCAGGTGTTAGAAAAGTCTCATACACTCATTCAGTCACTATAGCCTCTAAATTACTGTTCAGTCCCTGAATTAAAGAAACAATATGTGCTTTTTACCTTAAAATAATGGCTTCAAATAAATGTTGACACTGACTAATCACAGAGAGAGTGGTGTCTGTCATTGTCACTGCCCAAAAACGTTGAGCACTTTTGCACAACTCCTTGGGACGGGTGCGTCGAAGAAGGACCACAGGGTCACCAATATCGAAATAAGTAGCAAGCTCCCGCACTGTCTTGATGATGGTCATCTGACCAAAGCGTTGCAAAGTGCCACTGTCGACTAAGGACACCTATTGCACTATGGAACTCAGGTGTAGCCTATCATGAAGGAACATTACCCTTTTCAATACTTTTCAATACAATGGGGAACCCATTAGCGTCATTTTCTGATACATATTCCGATACAATTCCATACATTTTCCACAGTCTCATGGATTTTTATGAAACTTGGACAAATGACACTTAAGGTCAATACACATACAGTATATTGGAAATGGAAGCCAAGGCATTAAATACCAATTGTTCCATAGTGTTGCTTTAAAAACTCAAATTACGTATAAATATAAAATAATGAGAAATACATCAATGCAAACACTCTTGCATTTATCTACATGACGAGTCTGCCGCCATCTACTTAGCCATGTTGGCTGATGTGTGCTCAGCCAACATATATTCATTGTCTTTTTTTAGGAGCCCAGTATGTACATCTGCAAAACAAACACCTCCTTCGGCAGACAAACCATTTTCACCATGGTTATATAGATTTCTAAATCGATATACAAACTTGCACACAGAGCCTAAGGCACCTGAGCCATGGGATCGGTGCAATGCTGAGTTGCCTTATCTCTCCATTAGCTTATGTCTGAGAGCTACAGGGCTTGGAGAGAGCACTCCCATTAATAATAGACAACACCATGATCTTCAGTGGGACATAAGAAGATCTACCCAGATGGCAGTGATAGAAACATGCAGTTTAATTAAGTAATGACACTACAGAATGAGGTTTGCTTGATGGTATCTACAATGATATATGCAGCATAGATGGGTACTGTAAAACCTTGGTAATGGTTGAGATGTGTACCTCATGCAGTATTGGTGAACATTTTTGAGGTGTACTAAATCTGACATACATTCTCTTTGCACACGGAAATGTAATCTGCAACCTAATAGCAGTCATGGAACATACATTGTATCACAGATAAAAGAAATGTTTATTTTCTCCATTGTATTTTTATAGAATTGAACATGACACTATCATTAATCAAAACAACCGTGATACTATAAAACCTTGACATTGTACAGAATTAATGACTGTTACCCAGATTCAAGACTCACCACATCACCCATCTCATTAAATACTAATATGTTGTACCATTACAATGTCAGCTGACATAAAAAAATGTGTAGCCACAGTAAGATGTAATCTTAAACCATACACCAAAGCAACATATAATAGAGAGAAAGATGGAGGCCATTCTCTCCAAGTGCTTCTGGAGTTTTCCTAGCTCCACTTAACCACACAACATCATACCCAAGCAAACCGACCAAAGAGAAACAGCTAGGGTTCATGATGTAACCTGTCAATTTCAGTGTGTAATTATTCTTTTATGTCTACCTGACTAAATGCAGGTGTTTTTTCCCCTACATTAGTTTTCTCATCAAAATGTTGCAAAATTAGCATGAAGTCAGTATTTCAAATTCAATTAAATGGAAATACACTTGGAGCTATTCACATAACTCTCCTGAATATGTTATACTGTAGTGTTGGACAGACAATATGTAAATCCATGTCCTTTGTAGTGGTTTCACAATATAATTGGCTGTAGTTGCTGCCAACTTAATTTTACTTAGTGGTCCTTATGTGGAATGGCATTATGCAAATGTGCCTGAGCAAAACTGGCTATAAAAGAATATGGCATTGCAGAGCTTATGGTTTCCAGATTTTCATATCTGCAACATTCCTGAAAATATGATTTAAATACTCAGTAATACCACATCTGCATCTTGACAGTGTAGTCAATATGCAGGGTAAGCGGCTGTTTAAAGCCCATGACAAAACTAGCGCAGAAGAGAACCAGAGAACACCTATTACGCTGCAGCTGTTTCCAAATATAAGGACCTATTGCTGAGCAGCATTTTAGAAACAATGATGTTGTTAACAGAAATTTTCCCAAATGCTTCATTGATGATTTTATTAAATGGGAACTTTATGACGGTTGTAACTAGCAGAAGTCTGTGTGTATTCATGAATGTGTGAAGCAGCATTTCCCAATAGGCTAAACCAAAAGCATATGAATATAAAACTACTAAGTGCATATTTCTTTTGATATATTTATAATACACTTTCCAGAAATACAGCATACATTGTGTCAAATGATTTGTGATTATCTTGAGTACAATACAATTGTGAGCGAAAATCAGCCATGTGCTCACTGTAACTAAGCCAAGACTAAGACGAGTGATATAAAATCAAGGCATTGAGTCAGTAAAGCCCAGTTTATCTCAGTGATCATTGGCCTCTGTGTTGTCCACTTCTAGTCCCTCAATACAGAGATGTGGGACATGCGGATCAGAATGAGCACAAATGAGGAGCGATGAATCATTGCTGACAATTTGCTGAACATTTCGTCTCTCTGTTCAATAACATGACAAGGACATGGGGCTTCTTGGCTGCCGCAAGATTTTCCAAAAAATCTAGCATTTTCTTTTTTTTCCTGTTTCACTCACTGTCTCTGAACAGCCTGCTGGCTAAATGAACCAAAACGTGGATATGAACCACTGCAGTCAGCATAGACAGATCAGATATGCTCTCACAGGTAATGCGCCTTTGTGTTCTTGACAAGATTTCTGAACTGGCATGGAGACAAGTGCTGATGTGATATTCTGAGTAATATGACGACAGCCTGCAATTTATCAGCACCTGAGTCTTCCTCCACGTTGCTGCCTCGCTCAGATTAGAAAGGCTTCATTAAAGCCCATTTCTCTGGAATTATACTCAGTCTGTCAGCTAAACAGCACCTTTTTCTGAAGATTAATCTCCTGCTATTTGGATAGCGAGGTAACAATCAGAGCGAGTTTTTTTTCTGATGAAGTCTGTGTTTCAAGTGTTTCTATTCACACTCTCTCTTTGTCTCTGTCTGTCTCTCTCTCTCTCTCTCTCTCTTTCTCCCTCTGTCAAATTGTACTGGTGTTACACTGTTTGCAGGTGGAGGGCTGCAAAGCTAAAGCTGTGCTCGGCAACAATCACACTTCACAACGTTATTTATTGTGTTTTGTTGGTGATGGGGTGGGGCGTGAGACGTGGTTGTTGGCAGCTGGAAGAAGAAAAGCACAGAGAGCAGAGAGCACAGAACCATTTTGGCGGCAAGCATTAACCTGGAGGTTTGAATTTGTGGTTAAAAGGAAAACATCTGTTTCATTTCAGGCGTTTCACATGGAGGGGTTGTCAAACACCCATCTCGGCACATAATGACAGTCATTTTCATCAACTCAAAAATTGGAGATTTTCAATTTTTGATGCCTTCCACGTGCTTCACCTCAGACACCTGGCACCTCACAAACATGAACTTAATACGCAGGTAGTCCTCCCATTGTAAATATGTTACCAGCATCACTAAAACACTTAACATCACAATGTTTGTGCATCTGTATGTGTACCATGTGTCAAGTGTGCATGAGATGGCAAAGGAGAGGACTGTGCATGTTTAGGAGAGGGAAAGAGGGCTAATTGTTATAAAGGTACATATACATCTTGAAAGGCTATTTACAATTTCTGACGTTTTCCACACATACAGTACACACACACACCTTAGAAACTCAAGCCACAGAACTGTGCCAAAAAAGTTACCGTACTCATATGTATGTACAAAATCAAAATAGAAAATCATTTATATGGGCAATCTGTTCACACATTTTTCTCATCACCTGCCTCTGCGTCCTCGCAATTTTCATCGCCAACTATTTGACAGTTCCTGCAGGTTTTATGCAAAAATGCTCCATGAATGTTAATGTCTCTAGGCTCTCTGCAAGGCTTCTTCTTGTGTCCTCAGATTTTTTTCTGGATTAGTCCAACACAAAGGAGGACGGGAGGGAGGGAGGGAGGGGGGTAAGAAGGGGGCATCATATGAAGTGCTCCCTCTGATTTTCACTCAGCACGTATTGAGAGTTGGCTTCGTTGTTGAAGGGGAATTCGGGACTGTCCTCCGGTTTGCCTGCCTTCGGCGTCGGAGTCTGAAACGTCTCTTTCCGTCGGTACAGACACCTCCCCATGACGGCCAGCGCTGACAAGATGACAAATATCACCACGGCGATGACACCTGCCGTCAAATGAACGACATCATTATCCAGTTTCATCACTGCATCATGGGCTTAAAAACTCTATAGAGCTGAAATTACTGTTTTGTTTTGCTTCAGAGCTGCCACATTTTTCTAAACACTAAAAACCACCAGTGTGTGCATGAAACTTTTATTTTCCAGTTTGCAACTGTTATTTCCCATTTTCCGGAGATATTTTCCACAATTGTAAGTTGGTATTTTGGAGCCTCAAAGGTGTTTTCACACTATTCAGTGACTGTTGCTGAGTCTTATTATACAATGACTGATTGAAACAATTTCACATGTGAGGAGTATCACACCATGATGGCAGAGTAAGCACTGAGAGACTGTTTATATGTTCGTAAATCCTCCCCGAGCAATGACACTAGCCATTATCCCCTTTCATTTTAGCCTCTTTCTCTAAATTTGTGCCAGGCTTTCAGACAGAAAATCAGACAGGCAATAAAGAAGTTTGAAAAGTAGCACTTCAAACTCCTCAATGACGTCTGTGAGGCATCTTTAAATAATCCTATCAATACAATAATGAGCTTTTAAATAGATGTTTTAAACAGGGCACAACAATTGCTTAACATATACACAAGCTTAATTTTACCCAATGTCACTCCTTTAATATTTTTCCTCTTTCAAAGACCGCTATGCATGACACATTTAATTATTGCGGGTAGAGGGAAATGTCTAATTGGAGTGGCAAAATACATCTCCACTCAATTTAATGCCACATTACTGTGCCTGTTAAGAGGACAAAGTATTTGGCGATAGTGGTGAAAAGTTCCTTAATCAGCAAATTATTTCCTTAAACATTTAATTAGTTTTGGTGTCCTTTGTGTGATCCATTCGATTCATGAATAAGTTTTGAGAACTTTTTCTTTCTCAAAAAAAAAAAAAAAAAAAAAAAAACATAGTGGGAAATAGCAACTCATTTTAATGCGTTGCTTGGATGGTTAACAGAGTCACAGGAATAATTCCAGCAATATTCACAGGCCGATGGTGAGATGGCATAATCTTTTCTCACTTATTTTTTGGCTTTTTCTATTCCTCTATTGCCGTCACCACAGAGGAAGAAAAGTTGAGAAATCGAATTGAGGAGGAAAGACAACTTTGGGAACGCATACTGGAATTAACAGGGGAATTCAAACTATATCCCAAAAGGCCTTTAAAGGCTCCCCCCAATCTCATATCATTTCCAGTTACTGTCTGGTGAAGAAACTAATAATACGAATGCTAATAATAACTATTCACTTTCACCAACCCCTTTTTTACTATTATAATATTCAAGAAACACCATCATAGGAGTAAGAAAAATTAAATTCCCATTACCTCCAATTAAGGCAGAATCACTGTTGATTGCATTGACTATTGGCTCACCAGTGCCTAGTGTGCCAAAATGATCTACAGGCGTGTGGAAAAAAAGAGAGAAAGAGAAAGAGAAAGAGAGAGAAAGGGGAAAGAGGAAAAGAGACAGAACATCAGTGCCGAGGTCTGAGATAATCACTCCAAAGACATGGCTCATTGACCACTATGTCTCCTGTCCACAAGAGCCCATTGAAGCTCAGAGCTGGGTTTTGTCGAAAAAACAAAAAAAAAAAAAAAAAATGAGGCGACTGAAACGCCTCTGCAGCCTCTCTGAGATTAATAAACTGATTTGCCACATTATGCTTCTGATTTAATTAACAGGGACAGGAGTATTCAATGAGCTACTCCTCTTGAGTCGTACTAGCAGCAGAACTCACACTTTGGGGGAAGAGCCAAGAAAAGCTGGTAAACAAACTGTAATGAACAAACAGGCAGAGAGAAGAGGAGTGGTCAAGCAACCTTGGACAAAGGTACAGTAGATGGATTATTAGGCAAAGACCCACAGACCCACAGGCTAAAGCACCCCAAAACAGAGACATGTCATATGTTCACTGATGCAATTTCCACAGCAGCAAAATATCTCACAAACTGAACCATGACTTTGGAATTTTTTTTGCAGAAGGACTAACGTTCAGTCCAGAATAAATCTGTGCTGTGTTCCCAAATCATTAATCCGCCACTGACCTTGGAACTTGTGGAACTGTCTAGAAAAAGTGGAGACTAAAAAGAGGAAGAAATCAGTTGGGCTGTGTTGATTAAATAGAGATCAGTTGGGCTGTGCTGATTAAATAGAGAAATCAGTTGGGCTGTGTTGATTAAATAGAGATCAGTTGGACTGTGCTGATTAAATAGAGAAATCAGTTGGGATGTGTTGATTAAATAGAGAAATCAGTTGGGCTGTGTTGATTAAATAGAGAAATCAGTTGGGCTGTGTTGATTCTAGAGAAATCAGTTGAGCTGTGTTGATTAAATAGAGATCAGTTGGGCTGTGTTGATTAAATAGAGAAATCAGTTGGGATGTGTTGATTAAATAGAGAAATCAGTTGGGCTGTGTTGATTAAATAGAGAAATCAGTTGGGCTGTGTTGATTCTAGAGAAATCAGTTGAGCTGTGTTGATTAAATAGAGATCAGTTGGGCTGTGTTGATTCTAGAGAAATCAGTTGGGCTGTGTTGATTAAATAGAGATCAGTTGGGCTGTGCTGATTCCAAAGAAACAGGGTAGAGTAGGACTAAGCCAACATCAGTCAGAAACAGACAGATACTGTACAGTAACCAGCACTTGAGTCCTGCATGACATCCTCCTGATGGAGGTTCAAAGGTTAGGCAGTCTGTGTTAACCACTAGAGAACTGTTGTCCGGCCACTAAAGCAGTATGTGGTTTTTAGTTAAAAAAAAAAAAAAAAAAAAAATTACTATGTTCCTTAATTATGAAGTGCTGATGTGCTTTGTGCACGACTTAATTACAGTCGAGCCCACAGAGACAGCATAAATGGTAACACGCAACTTCAGCTGATTTCCCACAAGTTTAAGATGTGAACAACTATATTTTCTAATACATTCATACATTCATCAAAAAAACTAAATATGTTAGATAAAATAAAGAGCATATTGAACAAGCATTTTAACCAGGGACCAATGGATTAGCACATGATGAATAATTCACAATATATTAACCGCTAAATTAAGTGTCACCAAAACATTTGTTCCTAGAACTATTAGCCTTATGTTTGGCAATTCAATTTGTACTCTGTCAAACCGAAGAGGGAACGCATATATTATGGATGCAGACTGTGCTTTTCCCTTGATAGAATAATGTTTCCTATGGTGAGAGAGTTGGTGGTTTACCCGTGAGAGAGTTGGTATTTTATCTGTGTGTGTGTGTGTGTGTGTGTATGTGTGTGTGTGTGTGTGTGTATGTATGTGTGTGTGTGTGTGTGTGCATGGGGGGGGGGGGGGTAGTTTACCTATGAGAATGGGTACCTGTCAGGGAGTTGATAGTTTACCTGTGAGAGTAGGTGGTTTACCTGTGAGAAAATAGGTAGTTTACCTATGGAAATGGATAGTGTATCTGTGAAAGTGTGAGTAGATTACTGTGAAAGAGTTGGTAGTTCACCTGTGAGAGAGTTTATAGTGTACCTGAGAGTGTACAGTAGGTAATTTACCTGTGAAAGTGTGGGTAGTTTGAGAGGGTGTGCATTTCAGTGGGTGTACGAGAGTGTGTAGTTAACCTGTCAGAAAGTGTGTATGTTATGGCCACTTTGGCCTCTCAGCTGTTTTCTACTTATAGGCCTGGTCCTGTGTGTCCCGGGATAGGGGGTGTGCCAGCGTACGGGGCGTGTCCCACCTTACCGGATAAATTTGGCCTGGCCTTCGAGAGAAGCGGCGGGACCTTTGCTTTGTGTTTTGTCCTGTTGTTGTTAAAGTCCTTTTGATTAGATATGTTTTCACGTAATTAAACCCTAAACGTGAATTGTCACACTGTCTCCTGCCCCGTTTCTTTGTTACTTTTGAGCCGGGTAACAGTGTAGTTAAGAGAGAGAGTTTGTGTATCATTTCTGAGAGATTATGTGTATTACCTGTGATAGAGTGTGTGTATTCCCTGTGAGAGTGTGTAGTTCACCTGTGAGAAAGTGTGTGTATAACCTGCAGGAGATTACCTGTGCGAGAGGGTACAGTAGATTGAGAGGATGTGCGTCTGTGTGTGTATTACCTGAGAGAGTGTGTAGTTTGCATGTGAGAGTGTGTGTATTATTACCTGTGAGTGTATGTGTAGTACCTGTGAATGTGGGTGTATTATTACCTGTGAGTGTATGTGTATTGTTACCTGTGAGCATGTGTGTATTATTACCTGTGAGAGAGTGGGTGGTCTCTGAGGCATGTGGGTGGCTGGGTGAAGAGGACCCACAGGTGGACTCCTCCAAGTTGCCAGTGACTACCACAGGGCTGGTGGCAGGGTAGAGCAGGGCGGCCTTCAGAGGGGCGATGGAGTTAAACTGGACCACAGACAGACATCCAGTGAAGCCCAGAGCATTCAGTCGCGCTATTTCTGGATCCAGCTCACCCGAGTCTAAACAGAGGGAGAACGGGAGCAGTGGGAGAGAGAGGGAGAGAGAGGGAAAGAGCATGAGAGAGGGAGAGAGAGAGAGAGAGAGAGAGAGAGAGAGAGAGAGAGAGAGAGAGAGAGAGAGAGAGGGAAAGAGCATGAGAGAGGGAGAGAGAGAGAGAGAGAGAGAGAGGGAAAGAGCATGAGAGAGAGAGAGGGAAAGAGCATGAGAGAGGGAGAGAGAGAGAGAGAGAGGGAAAGAGCATGAGAGAGAGAGAGAGAGAGAGAGAGAGAGAGAGAGAGAGGGAGGGAGAGAGAGAGAAAGAGAGAGAGAGAGAGAGGGAAAGAGCATGTGGGGGGGGGGAGAGGGAAAGAGCATGAGAGAGAGAGAGAGAGAGAGAGAGAGAAAACACCAACAAATGCATGCAGGGCAGAATTAGGCAGATTCCCATTGGCATTAAATATACAAAAACGATCTTTAAAATTCTGGATCCACCTAAATTCTAGTGACGAGAACACCATACAGTTTCAAGCATACAAAACCCAAGAGGTCAGCCCTAAAACCAGTCCCCTTTGCCAGTTGGTTCTGAAGTGAACTAATACTCTAACCCATCGATCGCAGACCAGCACTGCTTTTCAAAATCAGATCAAAGTAAAACAAATTATGAATCAAAGTAAGAATAAGTATCTGGAACATTGGGATGATCAAACAAAATCACAATCCAAATTAGAATGTTACTTGTCACTAAAACGAGATTATGAATTGGCAGAGTACCTCTCCACCGTCAGAGATACAAAGCAGAGACAGATTCTTACCAAGTACAGGCTAAGTGACCACAGCCTTGCCATAGAGAAAGGCCGGTACAAAAAATCATGGCTTCCCAAAGAGCAGCGGCTCTGTGGTCACTGTATGACTGGTGAGGTTGAAACAGAGATGCACTTTCTCCTATACTGTCCAAAGTTTGAACAGATTAGAAAAATATATTTTTTACAATTCTCAAATAAAATTCCAAATTTTAGCTCCCTTAAAGACTGTGATAAATTGGCCCACCTGCTAGGAGAAGGATTGACTGCTCCGCTGGCTGCAAAATACGTTACAGCTTGCCACAACATGAGGGATAGTGAGTCGGACACTTTGCCACAATACCCGACCTAATGTCTGTAATTAATCCAATGTATTATAATGTGTATGCTGCCCGTGTGTGTGTGTGTGTGTGTGTGTGTGTGTGTGTGATCACATGCATATGTGTGTGTGTGTGTGTGTGTGTGTGTGGAAAAAGAGAGAGAAAGTGAGGGTATACACACAATTTTTCATGTTACTGTTTCCTGTAATGCTGTCAATGTTCTAATTGTTATGCTGTTTTAATTGTGCTTTGGCAACACTGTACTTACTTACAGTCATGCTAATAAAGCAACCTTGAATTGAATTGAATTGAATTGAGAGAGAGAGAGAGGCAGAGAGAGGGAAAGAGCATGAGAGAGAGAGAGAGAGAGAGAGAGAGGCAGAGAGAGAGGGAAAGAGCATGAGAGAGAGAGAGAGAACATGGTAATAAGTAGTTTATACAGTCGGGTTCAATAGTGAGATAGACGGCGGAAGAAAGTGAGCTGCAATGTGAGAGGAGATGAGGACACAGGGAGGAAGACCGATGTTGTGATAAACAGACCGCACAGCAAATAGAGCGCAGAAATGCAAGAGAAATCTGGAGAGACGGAGAGAATCATAAGGAGAGGTTAAGGAGAAGGGGAAGAAAGAGAGGAAGGAAAACATAAGTTGCGGTAGACAGGCACACGGCGCTGAAGAGAGAGATAGCAAAAGAGGGATAGAGGGAGCGACAGATAAGAGAGGCCGGAGATAAAACGGTAAGAGGGAGATTAATGCAAAGAGAGAAAGAGAGAGAAATAGAGGGAAAGAGATTTTTTTAAGCGCTAAAGCTGCAAACAGACGCACAAACACTCCTTATCACCACAATCCACAGACTCAGAATTTGCTCCAGCTAGCATTATGTTACAGTTTGCGGCAAAGTGCACCCAAATCTAAAGCTCTGCTCGTCGACCTCACAGTGGGTATGTCCTCAACCCCCCCCCCCCCCCCCTCCCCGTCATTTCTGTATGCACAAGTGGTCTATTTGTCGGACTGATCGATGGCGGGCTCGATCGGGGGGAAAACGGCAAGAAATCCACTCCTCCTCGCCTGCCCCGGGTGTGACAGACTACCCATGCAGCCGGCGGCGCAAATGAAGTGCTAGTCACGTGTAAGCACAAACAAACCTGAGCTGCCCAGCTCTTTTTTTATTCTTCTGATGGACGGAGGAGAGGTGTCTTGTACCTCTGCCAAAGTGCTGTGTGTTACCCGGAGAAGTAACAGCTAGTGCCATATGAAGGAGGTGAATGAACAAGAACATGATTATGCATGTACGACTGAGCGTAGTATTCCCTTAAGGATAGTAATGTCTGCTCATCAGTCTGTCTTGTTTCTGCCCCAATCATCCATCCCTCTCTCTCTCTCTCCATCTTGCCATCTCTCTCTCTCTCTCCATCTTTCCCTCATTTGCATACCCATAATAATAGCTTCTATCAAACTTGTGCGATGAGTTTTCATCACACTTCACTTTAGATTTTTTTTTTTTTTTTTTTAAAAGTAAAAAATGACCACACTGTTCATAAATGACTTCTAAAACTGCATATGAAGGCTGAATATTTCAATTTGAAGTTATAAAGAACAAACCACTCTGGGCAATCACAGATGCCTTTTGTTCTGCATTCTACTCTCATTATTACATCTCTGGCGTTTTTCTTCATCCAACATTAAAACTAGTCCATTTACTGGGCCTTGAGTCTTGGTGCTCATGTGTTTTCGCATTAGAGTGACCTAGTTCTGGCTCCAGTCAAACAAAACATAATGCAAGCATTATCTGCACTAAATAGAAATAGCAATCCCCCCCCCCCCCCCCCCCCTCATTAAATGTCACATCTCAAACTAGCGGCAGCCCAACAGCACAAACAAGTGGCCTAATGCACTGCAGAGCGTAATGTTATGCTATAAGGCCCAGTGGTCGCCTCTAACTACATGATCACTTATGAGATTCTCCCCATCTGCCTCGACCGCCGGCTTACTTTTATCTTTCACTGAAATGTTTTTGTTTTTGTTTGTGCTGTGTTTTTTTTTTGTGTGTGTGTGTATGTGAAGCCATGAGGCGAATGCCATGCTGTCAAAAAGCACTCCAGTGTGTTAAGGGGGAGGTAAGCAGGGGGTTGGGGTGGAGGAGTAAGAATCTGTGAGGTGTGGGGGGGGGGGGGGTATTTTGTCTGAGCTACAGCAAATCCCTCCTCCACTCACCGTGCACTTTTCCCAACATCACCGACTTGATGGCGTTGAACTCGACATCCGACGTGATGTTGAACTCCTCTTGTTCATACTGGTCAACCTGGCAGAGTGCAAACGCAGCTCATAAACACAGAGAATTGTGAAGTGCTTACGTGTATGTATGTGTGTGTGTGTGTGTGTGTGTGTGTGTGTGTGTGTGTGTGCACATGTGTGCATGCATTGGGGAGGGTGGGAGCGGATGAGAACTGCATGGCACTCTTCATGATTCAAATTATCGCAGATGTGCTCTACCATGGAGGGCATTTTAATTAAACCTGCTCTTCAAAAGTGCTTTAAACACATCATTGCCTCAGCTGTTGAGCCTATGCCATTCAATTAATGGGAAGAGCTCAAGCCAAGGCAGATTTTCTAGTTGAGTTTACATATTTGAAATGTGATTATGATGAAAGCTTGGACTAATTGCAAAGGTTACCTCCTGTGCAAAAGACTATACTAAGACTATTTTGAGCTCAAATTTGGTTTGTCTATTGATAACAGGCTGTTGTGAGGTGGGTGTACTGTACGTATGAGTGATGACCATTTTTTTTTTTTTTTTTTTTTGTGTTTTAGGAATCCTGTGCAGTAGCTTTGATGATATTTTAAATCCATATGCTCATCCATCAGGCCAGATGCTGCTGTTCTTGGAAAGATTGTTTCTCTATCGTCTTTTAATTATTATTAAATAATTAGCTGCAGTGCAAGTTCAGTCAACAGAATGACAGAACAAATGCTTTTTAAAGGGGCTTGTTAAGATGTCGGTTAGATACCCCACCTGGATGTAGAGATTTTCTGCCTGTCTTCTGATGGACACTATGTGAAGCTGTCCATTAGCCAAGTTTCTCGTGCTCGTCCTGAAGACTTCTGCATCCCTGTTACTTTGCAGTTTGTACTTGACATCTAGATGTCCTACAGAGAAAATACACATATTATTCACACCCTGACTAGCCATGACTGGAACGAGCTCCATTGTACAATAATGCTTTCAGTGAGGAACAGGGACAATTAAAATCCTAAAATGTTTACTCCAGGAATAGAGGATCTCATCATGAAAGCGCAGGCAGTAGTATTCAGCTCAGCACAAAACAGTCACTTAATACGATTACTATTAATCCCCTATCAATAACTGAGATTCTAAAACAAATTAATTTTCATAGTTTTAGTATGAACTAGACATTCATGCTTGTCCTATTCATCTACTGTTTATGTGTTCTGACAGCATAAGACTAATTAAAGGAATAGAGAAATTGGGGGAACTGAGGGATGGAAAAATTAAAACATTTCAAAGAATCACTCCCACAAAGCACAGAATACCAATTATACCCTCACACATAAAGATGAAATCTCTCTTACGATAACAATCTCATTAAAACTGTGAGCACACTCTCAGCGGTACAGACACTAATCTACCTACATAAAAAAGTGCCTAAATGTATAAATACTGTCAGACTCTGTACAGTATTCTGTGTCTGTTATGAAAAATTAAACTAGAATCTGGCGTAGTGCAGGTCACCACCCGCACCAGTAAATCTGGCAATTAAGCTCCCCACAAACTCCTAGACCTTAAATATCAGCATGGAGAATAAACAAACTATTAACTAATACAGAGGCTCAGGATTTATCAAGCCGTTCAACAGTCACTCTCCTGGTGTCTAACTCGATAAAGTCAGCCTACTTTGCAGTGCTGATCACAGACAGCTCTTCTGCGAAAATGGCCCCGTTTTCAAGGGGTCAGTGTCTGATTGAATGACCCCCCTTTACTCCACGTACATACTTCAGAAGCTTTAGAAGTACAAAAGCTCCTGTCTTATCATTGTTGATTCACACCCAGTGATGGAAAGTGCAGAACTGAACTGATGAAAGATATTCGGCAAGTCAATGTCACATGCCAAAGGCACTGAGGAATTAGCTAATAACTAATGGATTTAAATCCATGAAATTGTTGACTAGGCATGACCATGAGAAAAACAAAAATTGTTTGTTCAGCAAAAAAACAACCTCCCCAACCCCCCTCAAAAAACATTATGAGTAAATTAATTGCTGTTTGTTTATGGAATGAATATTAATAAGCCTCGGAGTTGACAAAACGGTGACAACCAGAGAAACAGTCCGGAGTTTATGGAGCTATCTGTTCTACACGCGTGTATGCATACTCTAATTTATGGCACCTCTCTTTCAGAGCAACAGACTGTCTCCTCCAGACTCTTAACAGCCCTTTTTAAGAATGCAGACAATGCGCAGGGACTAATTTACTGCACATGAATTGAGCGGTACTGGCTTCTGACAGCCTGACAGTGTCTTCGGAGACTCAGCGACTCATGCTAATCCAAATGAAAAGGCGCTCAAAAGCCGCCAGTGAAATGAAATGAGGGGTGAGATTAGAGCCGGTGGAGTTTTCCAGACCATTTCGGTTGAGCAGGACAGCAAGGTACTCGCGGTAGTACGAGCCCACGTAGAGCAGCAGGGCCGGCGCCTGAGTGGTGCGGAAGCCAACGGTCACATTCTCGGCACGCAGGGTCATGTCCGAGTAGATGGACGAGGCCTGGACGCTGCTGTTCCTGTTCAGCTCGTAAGGCTCCTTGAACGTGTACGACACCGACGTGGTGGACTTGAAGTAGGCAGACACCTCTGGAATTACAGAGTTGCAATGAGAACCAATTGTTTATTACCGGAACAACTGCATGTGGTTTTGTCATAAGCATAATCACTTGACAGTGCATTGAAATGTAAATAATAACACTTAAGCTTTGCTAATGGTGGTCTTTAAAGCAGCACTAAAGCCCTTAATGAGCCTTCAAACCATTATAACAATAGCTTATTAATTACAACTGTTTCACACATATGGATTACTAACGGAAATGTGTTTTGGTTCATCGATTCTGTCAATACGCCTAACTGTAATGAAGTAGATTTCTGATGTCACATTATATGTTTGGGTAATCTGATGACAGGCTATATGATTCTTTGTTAAGAATGCCATAAGTGATACCAAAATAAGCATCAGACTGCAGTATTACTCAGCATAAAAAATATCTGTATATATCAATATGAGTGTTAAATGTGTTACAGTGTTTGGCCAGAGAGGAGAGAGGAGTTACCTTTCTGACAGAAGGCCCCGGTGTAGGCGGACAGGCCACAGTCACAGGTGAAGCCTGTGTACCTCTCCACGCAGCGGCCGTCATTCTGGCATAAGCCCCCATAGCTGCTGCAATGTCCTGGACATCCAGGCCGGACGCCGGGGGTGATCTTGGCCCGCTCCTCAAGGTCCAACGTCCTCCCGTTCAGCTGCAGGGAGCGGATGCATCCCAGGAATCCCTTCTGCCTGGATGCCGTCCCCCCTACGGAAGATTGTCCCCGACAAACCAAGAGAGGGGGGAAAAAAAGAGATCTCAGGATATATTTCTTTTCACACCCCCCCTCCCTCTCCCCCCCAACTCTCCAACACCTCCCTGTCCTCGTTTGCCTGTGTGAACAGAACCACAATGAGGCACCACTCGTCTCTCCCGGGAGCACAGCACTGTCAATACTGTTACACTACAAAAGCCGCTTAAACGACAAGGCGATGAAAACAAAGCCGTGGGTGGACAGATGCAACCAAAAAAGATGCGGAAAGACTCCTATCAGGCACCTGTCTTCTCCCTTCACCTTGTGTGCCTGCCCCATCTCTCTTTTCCCCACTTCTCCCTCTCTCTCTCTATCCCCCTCCCTCTCCCTCTCTGTGCTGTGGCTGCAGGCTTAATCCCCCACAGTCACTCGTTGTTTCATGTATTCAGACACTCCTTTCAAAAGCGATGATCAATGGCGCTCCTTCCTCGGCAAGGATGAGCTGGATTTCCACTCGCTCGCCGGTCGCCTCTATGCGGCTGTGCCGCTTTGCAGCCGTAATTGAGAGTCACTGAAAAACACTGTCTCTTGTTGATTGTTGGCTTCACAGAGGATTACTGTTGTGGCAGGTCCACCCAAAACACTGCGTAGCCTACCGAAGACGCCACTGAAGTTGCAGTCTTGTAAATGCACCAAGGGCATCTATGCAATTTGTTAGCTCAATTACATTTTTTTTCATGTGACAGCATGCCTGGAGACAATGACAATAACACTTCTAAACATTTTTCACATTTCCAGTCAATGATCTGTAACCAAATAACAGCTTAGCTTGAGCTATGGGTTCAAAGGGACT